>NW_028261385.1:42847974-42937974 GCF_051295495.1 Thamnophis sirtalis | reverse complement strand
CAAGCCAAGGCACAACCACCAAGTCATACCTACAGAACCAGTAGTAAAAAAAAATTGAATCTCATCACTGATTCCTCACCACTCACTATTTCAGCTAATCACATCAATGCAAAGTAATATAGATTGAAAAAGGAATTATAATAGCTGCATCATACATAAAATACATTCATGTCTTGGATGGAAATATTTATTTATCTTAGAAGGTTGAGCTGTGAGTATTTTTTGTTTTACCAACACTAAAATGAACAATGTCCCATTGTTACAGCTATCTGTTACAGCTGTATGGAATTTCCAACTTATCCAGCTTTCCTTTGCTGACCATACAGGTGTAATCATTGACATAAACATCACAAAACTACTGGGAAACAGCTCAGACCAGAATGATCAGAAATTAGATATGACTAAATTAGAAGAAAAAAATGGTTATTATAGTTCAGGATACAATAATAAAATAATTATATTTCAATTATTTGTACTATAGTTATATTCGGCTTATCCAGTTTCTAGAGATATTATATTTCAAAAATCAACCATCCCACAGATCAAGCTTTTTATTACAAAGACTTTTTCCTATGCTTGCAGCCTGAAGCTTTGCTTCTAAAATTAGTTCTATTTACCCCGATTAAGAAAAACTTTCTGCTTAAGAGTTTTTATGGGAAAAAGACAGGCTGTATTATGAGTATTAACTGTGCATGAGAACATTTGTAATATCACCCTTGGAGAATAATAAACAGATACTAGAGATTGAAATTCTGACATAGTTTACAGAACAATAATCCAAACATCTGTTATAATGACAAGGGATTTGAGCAGAAGAGAGAATACATGGGAAAGCTATGCTACTTTTAGGATAGTTATAACATTAAATCAAAGTGCTACAGCTCAAGGCAGCTTGCTGCTAATATAAACAATTTTCTACATATTCCTGGGCCACAAGCCAGAACTCAAGATTCAGTTACAAGCAGAAGGTCAAGAGGGAATCAGCAGTATGAAATTACGGTATATGAATCAAAAGAATAAATGGATAATTAAGGATGAGAACAAATTAGAAGATATACTCTCCCTTAATTCACCCAACACATTTGTCGGGTAAGTCCATGGCCTGAATGTGTTGTCAGATGAGCAGAGGTTTTAATAAATTATTTCTTAAATGTGACAATAAAGGATTTTATCTTACTTTTTTTCACAAGCAAGCTTGCTAAATCACCTTACTGTGTGCACTTCATTCCATATAACTATCCAACATCTGAGGACAATTATGAAGATAAATATTTAATCATGTCATTTAGCTAAGGAGAAAAACAAATAGGAACTGGCAGTAGAAATTGTGCCTTCTCTCTTATGCCATGGAAAACCACACGTTTCTATCAGTTCAAGTCTTTTCCTTGCCAAAAATGGGCATTTTATATTACCGTTCCCATTTCTAATTGATAAAGGTTAACCACCAGCAAGTGGGGTACATAAAAGGAGAGTTCTCCTGTTCTATGGTTCTGTGCCCTCATTTCATCCACCGCTAAGGTCTGCTGGAAGATTATTTTATGCTAGTTCCAGATATTAGAATGTCAAAAGCCATTAATATACAATATAATTTTATTCTCAATAAAATATTGACACCAATTGTTTAGGAGTGATTTAATGAATGATGTTAGCACTAAGCCATTAATATACAAAATGCTCTAATCCCAAATTTAAAAAAATGTGAAATAATTAAACATAACAGGACAGAGCAGTCTAGAAATATCTCCAGAGGGGAGAAAACCTATACTTTTGCCACAACTATGCAACTAATTAAGTAGATTAGCTAATTAGCTATTAGTTAACAAAATCCTATGTGATCAATCAATCAATCAATCACAAAATGTGATTGAAATAGACAAATATTGGGAAATTTGGGGGGGGCTTCAATTAAAAAAAAAAGTTCAATTTTCTTCATTATTTTCTAGGAAAATGAAAGGAAAAGAGGAAAAGAGAAGTCACAGCATCTAGAGGTAAAAATACCTCCCGGTTCCATTTCATCATTCTGATAAAGTGAGATTGTCCTAATATAACTCCTTTTCTTTCCCAGATAAAACAATGGAGGTCTGGTCATTTGAGAGTAGTCTGAAACTTGGATTGTAGAATATATTAGTTTTTTTTCCCCAAATGAAAAAGTGCATTTCTTGTCTTAAAATACTCTCTATTGTACTTGGTTAGCCGGAGGGAAATTGGTTTCAAAAACAGGGAGTAAGAAAGATGATAGGTGTGAAAGGAACTCAAGCCCAGAGTGTCAACGTTGGGCACAGTGGAGAAGCAAGTATGACAGAACAACAAGAACTCATTTTACTTCACCTTATAGATTTTTCACACCTGGAAATTGTGGTGGAATATGTCTGCTTATGGTAGAAAATACTACTTTTATATTATTGTGCTTAAAGATAACAAGGTTGTTTCACTCATGGGCTGAGGTGACATGAGGACAATGCTGTGCAACCATGTGGAAAGATGGGGGTTGTCAGAGACTGATGAAGCTTTGGAAAACTGCAAGTGGTGCCAGGGCCAGAAATATATGTATCCCTATCTGCCCATCTATGTCCAGATTAATCAGTCAATGTGCCAGGTTGTTTGGCACTTACAAACTGATGGCTACTGAGTCCTGGTATTATTTGGGACTTATTATGAATTAAAGGTTTATAAGATTGCTACTTTCGTGTATTTGGTATGTTTCACAATTCCTAATTGTGGTCCTTCCTTTCTAAATGATGACATGCACTCTATATTTTCACAGTATCTTAGTATTTGATAAAAAGGCATGTACAACAGCATTGAATTGAAAATAAGGTGGTTTTTTTAAAAAAAAATAGAAATTTTACCATATAATCTTTAATGCAGAGTTTTTGTTACAAAATTCAATGTTTCACCATGGTTTTTCAAAGGGACAAAATAATATGATCATTTTGCTGTTTAGTTTGAGGCATTTTTTTAAAAAAAATATTTTTCTTTGAGTTGGATTAATGCCAAAATGTCTTTCACACAACTTTTATTAAAGCAGACTGAAAAGATAGCAGAAATCATCATTATGAGGGCATTGGCCCAAAGCATCACTATTTTTAAAAAATGAGGCATGACATGTCTACAGAGGCCTCTTAATTAATGTTCTTTCATAGTTTTACCATTTCTAATAATTCCATCCCATTCTGCTTATATATGAAACAGCAACATGAATTTTGATGCTTCCTTATGTGTTATGGGTTCACAATTCAGCCTCAAAGCAGCTTGAATCAAATGGTTTGCCCTCAAATCTGGAGTCATAAATTTGATTCAAATAATTTGCTCTTCATATCTCAAATGCCAAACCTAAACTTAATTATGCCCTTTTCAATTGTCAAGTGTCAAATTCAAAAAGAATCAGGGATAATTTTTATAAGCCTAGTGCTTTAAGTTAATGAAACATGATCTAAATGTGGCATCACAAAGCAACAGGACAAAGATACAAGTTTGTTGATTCAGATTTAAATTTATACAATTTGACCACTATATTCTTTACTGGGTACAAATATAACAATACAAATAAATGACTAGCCTATTTATACATATTGTATATACATAATTTTTAGCAAATAAACTATTGCATTTTCAAAGTAATTTTTAAAAAAAGAAGGTTGTGATATAATTGTATTCTTAATAAAATAAAAATAAAAATGGGCAGGGTGTTGTAGAATGATAAGTGAATTTATTTTGTACCTGTAGATTTAGCATGGGATTTTGTTACAGAAGATAACTTGATTCAGAATATAAATTGCTTTCTGCACTTAAGGAGATTCTGAGCACAAAGATTGTTTAAATTTTAAACATGAGAGTGTGCTGTGTAGTACCATTTTATGGGTATTATGAATAATTAAGTGTCAGAGATGAAACGCTTTATGATTTACCTGTCATAAAGGTATAACATTTTTATTATGTGATGCTCTTAGGTGTTAGGTAAACATAATGCACATTATGATGTCACCACACAAATAACACAAATTGTCTATGTATTTGTGGCATCAGTTGCCATCCTTTGTTCGCACTACAGATATCCTATACATGAAAGCATATTAAATGACATAAAAACTGTCACTAACAACAAGGCAGTAACTAAACTTTAGCAGACTTATAGTTAAATTCAATTTAATTCTATTCTAGGTAGTAATATAAAAAAGTTCTGATTATAACAAGTCTGTGACACTATGTTTTAATGCAGTTCATATATCACGCTAAGTAATAATGTGATCTGGTTGATTTTGTTTTCATATGTTATGTCAATCTAATGTGACTTATGTAAGCTTTCAGCCATCATCATAAACAATGGTTTATGGTTGAAAGCTTATATTTATTGTGTGTTAAATTTAGGCTAATGGACTGTTGAGAGCCAGTTTGGTGTAGTGGCTAAGGCGTCAAGAAATGAGTTCTAGTCCTTCCTTGGGCACACAGTCAGCTGGGTGACCTTGGGCCAGCCACTTCCTCTCACTCTAAGAAGGAGGCAGTGGTAAATCACTTCTGAAAAATCTTGCCAAAGCCTTGTCCAGACAGTCTCTGAGAATTGGACATGATTGAACTGAAGAAAAAAAAATGGATTGGCACTCTACTTAGGTGATAAAATGGTTCAATGTAAGTGTAGCAGGATGTTTCATCAGTCCAGAGCACATCGAGAGTCTGTGGCTGAATGTGAACAGAGACCTTAACAGCAGGTTCTACATGAAGAGACCGAAGGAGCAGGCTGAAAATACAAGAGATTCAAACTGTAATGATCTCCAGGGAAAACCAAACTACAAGGAAAAATTATTGTCAGATTTGCTTTCTGTAGGGAGTCTTTGGGAAAAATGCCTGAAAGACTATGATGCTTTTTTATGACTTCCTGATCAAAAAGAGAATTTTGAAAAGATGTGAAACTAGATTGTCCCTCATTTATTTTGGGCGACTGTGAGTTCTGATAGAGAGACAAAAGAGATGCTTGCTTTTAGCTCAGGGACTACCTCAGGGACTCAGAAATATCATTCCTATCCACAATTACTATTTAAGATGCACTTGTCCTGTGTTTATGCCAGCTCGACTGCAAACAAAATCTTGTCTGAATGGAACTTTTCTTAAAACTTGCATGACTTTCAGTCTGGTTTACTGCACCACTGTTTATTTTTGTTTTGTAAAGTAGTTGAGTTTGGAGTAGGGATTTTTCCCTCTCTGCTTTTTCTTTTTTTAAAGGAAGTCCAGAGTTTACTGTTTTTACCATTCTCTAATCCCTTGAGGTACAAAGCTTTTGCCTCCACTTCAGACAGCCAAAACAAACTTAGCTAAGCAGCATCAGAGCTGGCTATGATTGCATTGGATTCCATCAGGAAATCTCAATTTCGAAAGTAAAAAAAAAAAATCCTGCAAGGATGCTGCCAAGAAAACGGCATGGATATGTCAGTGTTTGTCTCCAGGAGTGAAGATTGACTTGATAAGATTTTATATTGTAAATTGATGTAAAAGAATCACATATTAAATGAAATAATCTTGCTGACTTTGGTGTGAGAAGATTTCATTTCCCACTAAGAGGATAGTGAGACTTGTAATTTAGTAGATCTTCATCAGAGTTAGAATATATTCTACTGTTTCCCCTACTTTCTAAGATAGGAAGGGAATGTATACAAATGAACCTATATAGACATCACATTGACTCATTCATTACATTATTGAATAGTCTATAGAGATTCTCAGTCATCCAGGTCATGGTTATCCCGGAGGGTTGTTGAAGCACCTGAGTAGTGCTTCTGGTTGACCCTGAGGACACAGTTGAACCTCTAAGTGCTTCAACAACCCTATAAAAGGATGGAAATTATCAGCTGTCTGCAAGGAATATAAATCCTTCCTTTTCCCACTATCCTGTCAAAGCTGAAGAAGCTTCTTGGCTGAGAAGAGAAACATCTTAAAAACAAAACAAAAAACAAGAAAGTCCAATTGCCTCCTGAAGAAGAACCTTTGGGATTACATTATATAGTGAGTTTTCAAGCAATGACTTTCTTTCATTTTGTTCCATTGAGTCAACACTTAATGACCACATTGATCAAACTGATCTTGGCTCTTCTTCCAGTGATATCCTTATCGCCAATCAAGGTTATCTTCTTCTCTTCCTTTCCATCATTCCCAGCATTTTAGACTTCTCAAAAGAGCTATGTGTTCACATAACACATCCAAAATATGACAATTTTAATCTAATAAGACTCTGAATTAATTTGTTTTATGGTCCATTTGTTTGTCTGCATGGATATCCATGGTAGTCTTGAGTCTTCTCCCACATCAAAATTCAAAAGGGCTAATATTGTTTTTATCCTGCTCCTTTGAAGAAACTAACTTGAAATTGAAATTTGAAATTTAATAGATTTGTATGCCGCCCAATCCTGTAGGACTCTTCCACTTCCAGAGACTGCTATGGAAAACCCATTGCCTATATGATTCCAATCTTTGTGAATATAGAGACAGTATGGTATTTAGATTCCTTTTCCAACTGACAGTTAAGCTAGAATGTCTTGGTTAAAATAACAGAATCTTGCAAGTCTGATTGTGCTATACTCCCACTTCTTATACTTTAATGAATCAGGGGAGCACGGATTTCAGCCACTTCCAAATATCATCTTGTTTCTCAAGGCTTAAAAATATATCTTGCATATTTCCCTCAAGGTCATTTCCCTTACTGTCTACAGCAGCTGGAATGAGCTTCATGAATGTACTGTATGCTCTTGGGATACATTTCCAGTATTCTTCACTCATTTCTCTCAGTAACAGCAACCCCACCAAAATGTGGCAGCATAGCAGGACTTGAGAGGAAAATAATGACTTAGTCAAACTACAAGCACAAGAAGATGACAAGAGACCCATTTCAGAATAAGGATACTTGATGAATGAGGTCATTCATAAATCTATTGGAGACTTACCTGATAGCACTTTAGGTATATAAGAGGATCAGAATAACATTGCCATCTGAGTTTCACCATTCTCCAAACTGTGATATAGTTCTTGGCTTAAACAGAGAGAAAATGTACCAAATCATTTTTAAAACAGATTAAACAGATTAAAAATTTATGCCTTTAGATAAAACAGTCTATAAATTATTTTGAGAGAAATATAATTAAAAACAGGAACTTGAATTCATATTTATGTATGATTTTGCTAGATTAATTTAAATACACAAATACAGTAATAGAATGAACATGTTGAATGTATATACACAAAATTAAAATGAATTAGAAGTCTACGGTATTCCTTTAATGATGGTTTGCCATTTGTTTCTTAGAAACTCTTACTTTAAGAATTAGTCTACGTAATCAACATATTGTATATACAAGAATACAGGATTATTTTCTGTCCTATCATTTGATGTCTTCATCACTGATTTTATTGCATTGATAAATTGGCCTTCGTTACTTTATAAGACAACATAGTTTCTTCCTGTGAGCTTAGAGTCGGGGCATCCACAGGGAGAATGAAAAAAACCCCAATACATTAAAAAGGGGTGGGACTTTGATCATGCAGTTGTAGCTGCCATTTTGACTCTTTATTTTTCAGCTTCCCTCAAGGATGCTCCTGCTTTGAGTGACAGACTACATCAAATATAAAATTTTGCATTCATTTTAAAGAGGCAAATTTGAAACTGGGATTGCAATATAAAAACACTCTATGATATGGAGCTTATGTGGATTTTATTCCAACAGTTCTAAATGGACATTATGTACATAGCTGCAATTGATTTACCAATAGTGTCAGTCACTTAATGGCCATTTGTGTTTTTAATCAGTCTCTTTTGAATTGACTTTTAATTTTTATCAGTTTTAACATCTCTATGTAGCTTACCCCTGACCTGTGCTTCCAAAATGGTTAACACAAAACTGAATGGTACAGTCCATGGGAAACTTTTTTTCTCAATTGAGATTAAAACATGCTGTGCATATGGTGCTTGCTTAATAATCCCCCTTCCCCCAGTAACACTTATATTTGAAGTATCACTTTTCAAGCTGGCTCAGCTATGACAGATACCTTAAAACAAAAACTAAAAAGTGAAGTGATGCTGTGAACAATATGCACTTTTACACTCAAGGCTTCTTGTAGTGGCTGTCCCTCTGCTATGTGGCAATGCATACCACATGTAAGCTGACACTGTACAAGTACCTGTGTTTCAAAATATCATGTCCTTAAAAGTAAATATTATTAATTATACATGAATCAAAGAGATCTGTGAGATAGTTTGCTACAAAAGAATATAATGCGGGCATAAAAGGCATGAGTTGCAAACATAAGTCCACATATTTTCTATCTGTAGGAATTCACTTGTGCCATCTCTCTCTCTCTCTCTCTCTCTCTCTCTCTCTCTCTCTCTCTCTCTCTCTCTCTCTCTCTCTCTCTCTCTCTCTCTCTCTCCCTCCCTCCCTCCCTCCCTCCCTCCTTTCCCCTCCCCTCTCATATAGCTCTATACATATCTACATCAACCTCATCAGGATCTAACTATAGCTACTTGATGTGCCTTTGCCATGACTTGTTCTTTAAAAATCAGAACAAGTTTGCAGGAATTCATTATAAAAATATGAGTGTTAGATGCAGAGAGACCCTTCCTCATACCAAATGGAAAAGCTATCTTAGATTTTTCATTATTTCTGTACAAGATTAAAAAAAATAGAAGTTAACTGCAACCTCATTCTATTTGGGTAGTCTTGCTCAATGGCAAACACAAAAACAGCTAAAGTGCTAATTATACTGTTTGCATTATTTCTTATGCAAACTTTTAGATGTTTGATCCCATGGTTTCCACTTTCTATTGTTTTCATCCATTCCATGAGATGGAAAACATATTAAGTTAAAGGAATTAAACTTAGGGTCAATATATATTAAATATAACAAGTAAGTTGGTCTCCATCATAATTCTAAGGTCTTATTCTGGCCAATCATTTTCGCCCAAACTGATTGGCATATATGAGAAACTAGATTTTTTAAAAACACTTCCATATATTAAATTGCATCTGCAGTTGTTACAACCATTATCCCATTCCTGAGATACCTTTCTGAAAAGCGTACTCTCTCTTGCCTTTTTCAACTATCTAATAGTATGCCATCATAATGAAGTCTGGCCATCTTGACAGTTGGTAATTTATCAGCAAGAGCTGAATAAAATAGTCACATATGTTGATTTGTGTGTGTGTCAGAATGCCATTAAAAACAAACATGAAAGGCTGCATGTTAAGATTGGAGAAAATGTTACATGTGCTAGAAAAATTCCCTCCAAAACTTTTGGACTCCAGCTCCTATCAAATCCAGCTAGAATCAATGATTTTTTTTTCAGGTTTTTTTTTAATAAAGATGAAATTAAAAATATTTTGGTCTAGATATAATTTGATAGCAATAGCAATAGCAGTTAGACTTATATACCGCTTCATAGGGCTTTCAGCCCTGTCTAAGCAGTTTACAGAGTCAGCATATTGCCCCCAACAACAATCTGGGTCCTCATTTCACCCACCTCGGAAGGATGGAAGGCTGAGTCAACCTTGAGCCGGTGAGATTTGAACCGCTGAACTGCAGATAACAGTCAGCTGAAGTGGCCTGCAGTACTGCACCCTAACCACTGCGCCACCTGATCTTAATAGTAAACTGGTATACAGGATTAATCTAACCCAGCATAAAATAGTTCAAAGCCGACCAGTGGGTTTTCTCTGAAAAGGGAATTTGAACATAAATTTGCCATTCAAGATCCAATATTCTAGCTACTGTGCTATATTAATTTAAACATTCCAATTAAGCAATGATAAAAAAAGATTTTCTAATTTAACTAAAAGATGCATTGGAAATTATCTGGAAGTAATTATTCATTGAACTAGCAAAGTTATTAGAGTTCATCTCTATAGCATTTCTTTAATCTGCCATTTGTACATGACATCCATTTCCCAGATTTCAGTTTTGTTTTGACACATACTGCAATATCTAACTGTTAGATGGCATGAGGTTATTATCTCAAATTCTTATGCACACACACACACAAACACACACTAAAACCTATGACAAAATGTGAAAAAGATGCACTTTACAAAGCATGTTGGAACAAATGAAGCATTAAAGCAGCCCTGTCTTCTGGAAATGTTGCAAAGCTGCCTCAGAGGCTGTCCATTAGTGTTTGTTTCATATGTGCAGAGAGTACATCTGCTGAGACTGCCAGCAAAAAAGCATTAGTACTCCAATGTCTAGAAGTATAAACTTAGTACTTACTTCAATGTGTCTCAGTCAATAATCCCACGTAGATTATTAAACTAAACTTTGACCAGATTTGTACCATTAAACTGATATTTAGAATGCCGAAAGCTGCAATGAATTCCTAGTTGTGTTGACAAAATCAATCTCTAAGTACATTCTAATTGTCCAAGAAAGAACAAAGGTTGCTTCTTATAGTAAGGGAAGCTGAAACTGAAAGAGTAAGGCTGAAGATATAAAGAATGTTAAATGTATTTCCGCAAATACACACTGCCCTTTATTAGCAAACATTTTAATCAGGTGGTAAAGCTTATTGGCTTTCATCTTATATCATTTACAGAGAGGCCCATCATATCCCACAATCCATTCCCAGCGTTCTTTGAATTTGATAAATAGAATAGAATAGAATATAATTCTTTATTGGCCAAGTGTGATTGGACACATAAGGAATTTGTCTTTGGTGCCTATACATCCATCAAGAATCATAAGGTACAGCCTTTAATGATAGTCATAGGGTACAAATAAGCAATCAGGAAACAATCAATATCAATATAAATCATAAGGATACAACCAACAAAGTTACAGTTCTGCAGTCATAAGTGAATTGTTTGACAGTGATGAGGGAATTATTTGTTTAGCAGAGTATACATATAATCTTTATTGCCATTGTACTTAAATACATGAAATTGGTTTTAACCTCACTGGTGCAAAATTATAACAGAAACGAAAAAAGGAAAAAAAAGAAAAAAAACTAGTGTGTGCATGGAGTGATTGCGGTTGTATTTAAAAGTCTTGCAGCCCAAGGATAGAAACTGTCTTTAAACTTGTTTGTTCTGCTGGCTATACTTTGATACCTTCTGCCTGATGGTAGAAGTGCAAAGAGACACTGACCAGGTGTGAATCTGAGTATCTTCCTTACTCTGCTAAAGCAGCGAGATCTGACAATGTCATCCAGTGGTGTCAGAGGGCAACCAATGGTTTCTCGTGCCGAATTGATCACTCTCTGTAGGGCCTTCCTGTCCGCAGCTGTTAAACCAGCATACCATATGTGAGGACACTTTCCATGGTGGACTGATAGAATGAGGTCATCAGCCATTGTTCCACCTGATTTTTTCACAGGACTCTAAGGAAATGAAGTCTCTGTTGGGCCTTTCCAGTCACCAGAGACATGTTGTTTTCCAGGTGAGATCTTGACTAATAAGCACTCCCAAGAATTTAAAAGAGGAAACCCTTTCCACACAGCCCCGCTCAATATACAGTGGGGCAGGTTCCTCTCTGTGCTTCCGGAAATCTAGCACCATCTCCTTTGTCTTACTAGTATTTAGATGTAAGTTGTTTCATGAGCACCATGCGGATATCTTCTGGACCTCTTCCCTGTATGCTGATTCGTCCTCTCCAGTTATGAGACCCAGCACTGTTGTGTCATCTGCAAACTTTATTATGTTGTTGTATGTTGTATGAAGAGTGATGGAGTTCGGGGAAAAAACTGTTCTTGTGTGTAGTTGTCTTGGTATGCAGTGTCATATTAGACTCCTTGATTCATGAATCTATTTCAATGAAGTGATTCAAATGACTACAGAATAGAAAAGATTGGGAAATATTTTAAGATTTAGCATCTTTTTTAAGCATGTACTAATAAACAAGTTGGAACTTTATACATTATCTTGATTTTCACATTGAAAGCATTGTTTTCAACCGTTATTGACCCAGCTTACTGTGGGACCATATTAAGACTGCTCCTGACATCTTCTCCTTCAGTCAAAAAATTCATTTTTGTGCACCATCTAGACACAATGTCTGAATGAAATGCATATCAACAGTTTTTCAGTCCTTCAATATGTCACAAAGACACCTGTAATTTCATGTTTGTTTGCTTTCACAAAAGGAAAACAAAATAGGCACACACCCCCTCCAGTTCTGTAATTTGATTTGGTACTGCTGTGGCCAGAATTAGGACCCTACCTCTTTTTGTTTCACACATATTATGGCTGGATGGAAAGTTTAAAGGATATTTTTGTTTTTGCTCAGAACTGAAAACGGACTGTTAATTCTCCAGTAACTGGATTGCATGATACATAATGTATTCAGAAAGAAATCGAGTTTGGTGTAGTAGTTAAAGCATTAGGCTAGAAATTGGCAAACTGTGAGTTCTAGTGCTGCCTTAGGCATGAAAACTAGCTGTGTGACCATGGGCCAGTCACAATCTCTGTCTTAGCCTTAGGAACAAGGCCATGGCAAGCCACTTCTGAAAAACCTTGACAAGAAAACTGTAGGGTCTAGTCCAAGCATTTCCCAGGAGTCAAAAACTGACTAGAAGACACTCCTCCCTCCAGCCCAAAATAAATGAAAATGTATTCCCAACAGATCTAGGCTTGTATATTTTATTGCATGCCTTTTTAAGTCCTATGAGGACTATGTCTCATAGTGACATAATAGAATGCAAACGCAGACACAGAATTTCTTGGAAAAGGAGTTTCTGACTCTTCTCATAGGGAAGCTTGAGAATGTTTTGGAAAGAGTTTATGCATCTGGTTGTTATAATCAAAAGCCAAAAATGATATAAGGTGCCCATTGTGAATCATATTAGATTTATAATACGGGTTGCTCAAGACTTGATTCAAGCTACATGGAGATAGTTACCTATGGTAAATTCTTCTTATGCATAGATAGACTCAACTTATAGCCATTTGCTTACAGACTGTGTGAAGTTACAATGGCACTGAAAAAACTGACTTATGACCATTTTTACAGTTACGACCATTGCAGCATTAGATGCTTGGCAATTGGCATGTATTTATGATTGTTGCAATGTCCTGGAGTCATGCGATCACCCTTTTCAAACTTCTGACAAGCAAGGTCAATAGAGAAGATTCACTTAACAATTATGTTACTAACTTAACAACAGCACTGATGCGCTTAACTTCAAGAAAGATATTAAAATGAGGCAAAACTCACTTAACTATTTTGCTTAGCAATGGATATTTTGAGCTCAATTGTGGTCCTAACTCAAAGACTACCTGTAACTGCTTGCCACAACTAATGAGTGTGTTGGCACTTAGTGGTGGCTTCATACAATTTATTATGATGAGCTTTTAATTTTTTGTGACAGACCATCCAATATTGACATGTAATATGGTGCAAAGATCAGGCAGTTTAGATTTCAAGAAGTCAATACATGTTTCAAAGATAGATTAATCTCCTTTTATTTCAAATGTTTTTCAGTTATAGTAGAATGTCTAATTGCAGAACATTAGAAAAAGTATAACATAAAGTAAAAGTAACTAAAAAATAAAGTAATAACTGATTTCTATGAACATAAACTTAAATAGTTATAACACCTATTGCTATAATATGGTGCATATTTATATGCATAATACATATTTGTATTATGGTCTATTATTCAACATTGTGTACAGTGGTAGACAGACCTCAATACATACATAAAAACATACATACATACACACATACATATCACACTATTCCTTTTTCAGATGAGCAATATAATGCAAAATACAGGGAAAAAATGAAAGTAGAAAATAAATCAATGCAGATGTGCAAGCGTGCATACATATACAGAGGGTACTGGTTTCTTTAATATTTTTAACAGTGATTATAAGCTACTAGAACTACTAAAATAATTTAAGTTTAGCATTCTGTTGCACTGTAGAATATTTTTCTTCTATTTTTTTCTGTAGAAGGTTAAGGGATACTTTTCCATTTAAGTTGATAGCAAATGTTCAGATATGAATAAAAGTCTAAAAGCTTTTATTTATTGATTTCAGAGAGGGGTGGGTGGGGTATAAAAGGAAGGCATGCAACGTTTTGCTATTTGAATGTGATTTTTCTGAAATCTTGGAAAGTCATGGTAGATTCATTTAATTCCCCCCCTGAAAAGTGAATAAAAACCCACTAATATTCTCATATTAATTCTGAAATTACAGTTTTTCATCACTCTATTCTAAACAGAACTTCAGCTTTTAGCAAAAAAACAAACAAAAAAAACCCAATTTTTAAAAAAATTGTACTTAAAATGTCCTGTTGAGAATTTCAAAGCCAAATATATGTGTCAAGTTATATTCCACTGTAAATCATCTTAATTCTATTCCTGAAATCATAGTTGAAACATTCAGAGAATTCTGTTTTCACAACCAATGTAAAGCAAATACTGATCTCTTAAAGATCTTATTTTTAAGCAATATTTCAGGTATATAGGTACAAATATAGGTATAACAATTCTTCCTAAGTGTGCAATAAAATTATATTTGTGTTACTAAGTACTATGTTTTATTCAGATTTTTAATTTAAAAAATGATGAAAATGTGGTTATGCATTATTCTGACTAAAAAGTAGAAATTTACTGATTAAATGAAAAAACAGTGAGAAAATAATATTTTGAAGACTATATTTGATTCCTCTCAATTCAAATCCTTAAAGGCAGTGTTTGAATTTTTCTGATCTGCTTTTCTGCATGATGTTCCTGCTTGTTCTGTTGATTCTACTTTGGAAGGAAGCGCATTTATTACTGGTTAATTACGACTCATGCTTTAATATTTAAAAGGACATCTTACTGGAACTGAGAATGAATATTCTGTCAAGCTTAGTGGCAGAGTGATGTTAGTCCAATTACAAATAGAAACATTAGCCTCAGAACAGAGGCAATGTAATATTAGTTTTAGAATTGCAGTCTAAATATAATCAATAAGGAAGGAAGAAGAATGTTGAAGACAAGCAACACTTTCCAGTTGAATCATTTCTAGGAATGTGGCAAAAACAGTCAGATTCAGAGGTGTAGGTTGAAAATAATTTGGATCAAGCTGCCCAGTACTCCATTTCTCCTCCTCCTCTTCCTATGACATTAGGAAATTGAAGTAAAGAACAACTAAATGCATTGAACCTCCCCCTGTGAAATTTCTCCTAACTTAGAGAAATGGATTATATTGGGTCATGGGAGAATGTCTGTTGGTTGTGGCATTCAATTTTGAAGCACTCTTCTTTTGAGGTCAGACTGAAATTGAGATTAACTGCCTAATAGCCCCTGGTGAAGATCTTTGGGTATCTTCTGGGTAGAGTATAGGCTATAAGTATTTTAAGCAACAATGAAATGAAGTGAAAACAAGTGATATGAAATGATTAAAAAATAAAGTAAAAACAGTCACAGGATTCCTGTAGCACTAATGGGTAAAGGAACATCTCGTTCGAGTTGAAATCAAATGATGAATCAGAAGCATAACCTAGAAGTAGGCTCTCAGATGAAGTAAATACATCTTTGCCCTTCTCAGAAATATGTTTTTTTGTCTCCTACAAAATGTAATATTTGGGGAAAGTATGAAATGATCATCCTTTCTCCTAAGCTAACGTATTTCACATTTTCTGTTCCATTGCTATCCCTAAATGTCAAAAAGAAAAAGAAAGAAAGAAAGAAAGAAAGAAAGATAAAAGCTGCACAACTGTCAGTCCTCCAAGTGCTTGAAATATTATCAGTTGAAGACAGCCTATCAGAGTTTGAATGCAGGATGAACTTCATAGTTAGCTTATGAAACCATGATTACTTTTTGGTTTATTTTGCCTTACATGCCTCACTTCAGAAACTACTATATTGGATCTCTGAGGTGTTATATTCTATTTTTGTAGAAACAATTACTAATAACTTAAACTTAAATAATCAGTTTAAAATATAGTTTGAAAATCAATATTCAGAACAGGTATATTAATTTTGGCTCTGTCATCCCTTGCCATCATTTGCTCTTATACACAGAGTCAACACAAATCAAGAATGCTAGAGGTGATGCGATGATGTAAAACATTATTGTATTTATATTCCCAAAGGATAAGGAAGTTTTGGAGCATAATTTCAAGTGCCCTAATGAAAGGCGGGCCTCTTGACTTGCTCATCCATTTGGAAAAAATTATGTGGACAGTTTCTATTCTGCCCAAGGTCATTCTGCCTAATAAGAGAGGTTGACTTTGTTGTTATGGGCTTTGCATATGAATATGTAATCTGCGTGTCATCAAACATATGATTCTTCTTTTCAAAAGGAAAACATTTATTTGGCTTATTACTGCAAGAAAAAACAGGGAATAATAATTAAGTCAAAGGTTGTCTTTGAGCAGAACACTAAGATATGGAACATCAGAGTTCCCTTCTTAGACCAAGTATTTAATGAATGTCATCACAGAGATATCTGAATAAACAAGCAAAATAACGAAAATGTTCAAGGAGTCCAGTAAATAGAGTTATATTATTTAAAGTCCTGTAGTTTTTATTCTGGGAGAAGTATTTATGAGCCAAGTATAGTTGATCAGGGAATGGATATGCCAATGTGGGAAATTAGATCATGACAAATGTCCTTGCTGCAGGAGCAGATGAAAATCTGGGTGCAATCTATACAAGTACAATTACTATGTATATTTGTTATAATCTAAAAAAGATGTGTGTTGGCCAATCCTGAAAAAGGCACAGTCAGGGATGGAGTTGAGGCCAGGCATCTCTCCTTCGTTTTGGGTCTACTTCTTTACACCAAATTATAATGAACTTAGCTTGCTTTTAGTTTATCACATTTGTTATCTGTCTACTGTGAACTTTAAATTATAGTCTATATTATCTTTGTGAACCACGTCAATTATGTCCTTTAGAGGATCATCTATTGACAGTGAAGAAAAAACAAAAGGCTTCAGAGGAGGGGGCTTGCTGCAGGTGTTCCACTGAGAATTTCCAGCCTATGAGACTGCAAGTTCCTTGTGTTATGTTTAATCCATTCAAACATCCAAAGGAGTGGGTTCAATAAGTGGAAACTACTTCCATGGTATTACTGTTCTTCTTGCTTAATTAAAGGGAAAATGGATAAGAATGATAAAAAATAAGACAAAGATAAGGTTTGATCAGAAATTAAGACATGTTTTAGCAAATGTCCAAGTGTAGCTGGCTTGCATCTGGCTTATTCAAGAAAATTGACCATTTTAAATATAATCTACCAAGATAACAATGTAAAATTAGGGGTGGGTTCCAGCAGGCACTACTGCCAGTATGCTCGGGTACACGCCGTGCACGCAAGCGCAGTGCAGTAAAAATTATTCTGCACATGTGCAGAAGAGAAAAACAAGATGGCGGCGCATATGGAGGCATACGGAGAACCATTTCAGGCGTGTGTTCCAGCAACCGAAGCCACCAAACCCTTACCAGTTCGGCCAAACCAGTCTGAACTTGGAGGAACTCACCACTGTGTAAAGTGTAAGAGAACAATTATAATGTAGCACATCAACTCATTTTCATTACTTTCCAATTTTTTGACCTCCATAAAGAGGTTGCTATGTGGACAAAGAAGGCATATCTGTAGAAGGAAACATATAGTTCCTATATTTCTACTATTCTTTGGGATTGTACGGTAGAACATCTGAAAAATCAGTTGAGGTGTGCCAGGCTAAGCCAAACTTTTTTCTAGAGAACTATGCCAGGCTCTGACAATACTCACTCATCAAAACTTAGGTATAGATCCTAATTTTAGTAGATTACATGGAGGTTCAGAAAGTCCTTATCATGTTACATCTAGACCAGAGAAGAAATCTGGTTTTGCACTCAGTTCTAGTATGAACCTTGACCTACTAAGATCTTGTCACCTGTGATTATCTTGTTTTCTGTACTACTTTAGAGCAAACAGATGTCACATTCAGTAAGCACACCTTTTTTAATTCTAGACGGAGCATATGATTTTCAAGGATATGATGTACAGAGTCTTCAAATGCATAATAAGTAGTCACTTGTATTAATGCATCCCATTTTATTAGCTAGATCAATATTGTTATAGTTTCCAGCCATTAACATCTTATTACTTTAGAGAACATTGAAATATTCACACATCAAACATGCAATAGCATGTTAAAATATGAATTACACATAGAGTCAGAATGTTCTATTTCGTATTGTATCCATTTAATTCTGACCTCATATTTGAAGTTCAAGTTTACACCTAATAGCACAATTATGTTAATCTGTAATTCTAATACTGAATAACAATTTGTAATGATTGATACCTTTATTTATGCATGATATGGGGCTAAATAGATTAATATAAACAACAATATTATTTCTTCAGCCAAGAACGAACAAATCATCATAAACGAAAAGAATTCAAACCATGCTTTCTAACCTGCAGAGAGTACTTTCCATGAAGTTAACAATTTTATTTTTTTTAAAAAGAAATGAAATTGACTATAGAAACTGATTTGCAACAATTAGTTCTACAAAAAGTTTACAGTGCACTAATCTTATCAAGCGTTTTTCAGATCTGTTCAAAACAGAGTTTTACTCATTGAAAATATTTTGTTTTTTAAATAACAATAGTGTTGGAAGATTTATAAGGCGAAAGATAACCCAAGGAAAAACATAGCTTTCCAACAGTGTATGAAGAACTCAAATACATGCAATGTTTCCTAAGACTGAAACTCTCCACCTGAAATATTATGGGATAGCAAAGATATCTGAAAGAGAAAGATTACAATTGTTACTGTAATTATTCCAGTAATTACTACTCTAGTCTTTTTTCTGTTGTTTGCATTAATGGAATTATTATAGCATTGAAAAATTGAATATGACATGTCTTTCAGAACATCATGTTTTCCATATTGCAATGCTTTCTGAAATATCTCCCTTTGAAAGAAAAATTGTGAGATATTTTTCTTACATCTAAAAATATGTTAGAAAGTATTATCTGGATACAATGCTCCTTGAAAGCAGCAGCCTTCTTCAAAAACAGCCTTCTAGCCTAATGGAAGAGAGAGCTTTGAAGCACTCTAATCTAGCAGAGTGAGAATGATTTAAAGGAAAATGCTACATTTCATTAAAAATATAAATTATATTATAATTTCAAACAAGTATTAATTTTCATATCATTCACAACATGCCAATAATTTTCTCTAAGTATCAGTTCCCCCACCTGTGGTTAGAACTGAAACCTTCCTATAATACAGACAAACGAAAACATCTGAGAAAAAACGACACATTTAGGCATGCAGATAAAAACAGAATAGCAAGCCATTGAACACATGGCATAACTTTCTATCCTGCATCCTCATTTAACTTTTCTTTATGTCTCTTTCACTCATTCATTGGTTTGCTTCCAACTGGGTACATCTGCCACAGCACCTGGCAAGGGAACAGATTTGCCATTCCCCTAGCCCCCCCCCCCCCTGCAGCCCTCCAGACTCTCCCAAAGTGTACTTTGCTGAATTGAGATAACCGAGATGGGTAAAGTTAACCAAGTCTGCAGAGTTATTGCTATTATCATTTTATGTCAGAATGACATATCCATACATTAAAATGGATGATTACAGTGAAATATGGCTACCAATCATTACAATGTCAATACAGAAGTTATGTACACACACACACATGTATATATAAGTATATGCACATACACACATAGACACAATCTAGCCACCTCTCCCTCCCTCGTCTCTGTATATACAGTATATAAAATATGTGTATGTACACATATACATGTGTGTGTGTTCCTATATGAATACCTACAGAACGTGTGACTGCTTCTTTTTTTTCTTAGTCTCATTTTTGTTTTTTTGCCATTATAGTTTGGTTTTTTTTTCTTTTTTAAAAATCCAGTTAGTAAAAGCATTAAAAAACAGGCAAACCTGCAAACTTTTCAACAACCAGAAAGTGGAAGAAAAGAACTAGATGTTTCTGAGTGTGTTTGCTGCCATCTCATGAAGATCTGGATTTTGACAGCCTAATAGCCCTAGATTTGGGCAGAAATTTGTCATAGAGCAAATCTACATATGTGTTCTCTATAGAAGTTGTAAATGACTTAATGGCACTTAATCAATCAATCAAAACAATTCAATTTAATGTCTGATGGCGGCAGTAGTGGTAAGGTCTATTTCTTAAAATCTGCAATTTCTTACCTGTTGGAAAGAAAGTATGGGCTGGGGAGAGAAGGTTCATGGGAACAAGCGGTATGCAGAGGTGCAGCACAAGTTGATGTGGATTTGTGAGGGTGCTTAATGATGCAAGGGAGTCCTGGCAAGGGTCAGGGAGGGTCGGAGTGGCTGACATTGCCCAAATACAGAAAATCTGGCCTAGGAAGTATGTGTGGTGGTTTCTGTCAGAATACTTGTGTTGGAATATAACTAACAAATAGTTGTGCAAGGAAAACAGAAGTTGCCTAATGATATGGCACATGTGCTGCACCTGGATTTGGACTCTAAATGCATTTCCATCAAAGATTTAATGAACAGAACCACAAAGTTCAACAACTAGGAAGGAGGTCAATAGCTGAATCAAAATATATTGCCGAGACTCTTCCCAGCATTTTTATTTGGTTAAGATTCTATCAGTTACATAGTCTTTGTAAACTTCTGTTGAACAGGTTTAATATTTCAGTGATGTACATATTTTCTCAGTATTGCCCTTCCTGACCCATCTTGTGTTATCTCTGCATTTGAAGAAGCACGCACATTTAAATTGCCACATTTATTTATTTTATTACAGATGCATTTGCGCAACTTCAGTCCTCAAGGCACTAAGTACCTCACAGCAGCAACATTACACACCGTAAAATGATAATCATATGAACCGTAATATTTAATAAATACTAACATAATTAAATAGTCATAAGTGTTTGAGCATATTTGACTCAGCAGTTGCAGAGTGTATTCTTGTGCAGGATATATACCTATGTGACAGAAGAGACCATGGGGAGGTCAGGCTAAGATATTATAGTTGTTAGGATCTGCTGAATACAGAACTGTACAGCAACTGCATTTAGTTAAAGATTGGCCATTTAGGTCATCTCTGAACATGAAAGTGAGCAATCTCCTTTGGGATGCAGCTTTACTGAATTGCACGCTGAATGTTGCATGAAATCAGAGCTAGTGGATTTTGGCACACAGCCAGAGTGTTCCAATTCCAGGTGCTCCACACTTGCCATATCATTAGGCAGCTTCTGTTTTCCTTGTGCAACTATTTGCTAGTTATATTGCAACACAAGTGTTCTGAGAGAAACAAAAGAGAGATAAGGTGTAATTGGTGCTGTCACGAAGGACTCATTCAAATGAAATGTTGTTTACATGACTATACCCAGTTATATACTGGTATACCCAGACCCAATTTTGTGAGTTCATGTGAAATCACTAATTATGAGTAGTGATAGAGCTAAAATTCAAAACCATGCACTTGAGGCATAATTCGAGAAGGTATATCAAATCCTGTCCCATTGCGATCCAACAGAAGATTTATTGTTATACATAAAATATCTATTTTTCTGAAGAGGATATTTTCAGTCACAGCAGGTGGCAGCATCTTGCCAACCTTGGCTAATCTTGAAAATGTAAGCAGAGTTAGATATAGTATATAGTATAGTAACAATTTAGATGGGAGACCACTAGGAAGTGCCAGGGCTATAGATTGGACTGGAAAGGACAAAGAATGTTCTAGAAAAAGCAATGGTAAATCAAGAAAACACTAAGAAAACATGAATGTGCTTGTGCAGCAGGATTGTATGTTTCAGTACTTGCAAACCCATAAGTACAGTGTGTATATATTTACATACAATATGCTTTGGTATATACATATGCACACATGTGCGAGCACACACACACAAACTTACAGCATTGTAAATGTTGTAGAAATTCAGAAATTTATTGAGAGTTCATCATTCTTGAAAACAACAGAAAACCTACATTTTCATTCTGAAAGACAAGTTTGTTTTGTGTGTCACCAGAGAGCAATGAAAATAAAATGAGAATAAAGAATGAGTCAACAGTAAAACCAATATTATACTGTTAATAATAATAAAACTATCAGGGGTTTTTCCATTCATTTATTTATAAAATTTGTTATCTACTTTTTATTTTCTTCATAATCCAAAAGTATTATGTCAATAATAATAAAAGTATTAAAGATTATATTAATTTTAAAAGAAATATACTGTGATGTTATATCTCCCCAACAAAAGATTTAACAGTCATTAGTCTGCTATGGAGAATCATCTTTTGTTTTCAGCATCTGTTTTATTACTATTATTGTTAGTTGCATATTTAGTCAGATGTTCAGATTGGATTTAACATATTTGTCCACTGATTACGTTGTTCCCAAGGACCTAGGATAGGCAGACATTGTGAGAGTCCTTAGTGTTCTCTGATGTTGGTGCACTGATGATGTTACCTGGTTTAGTAATGAAACATCTGCAAAACAAGAACAACAAAAACAACCAAGCTCAGAAAGCTTCAAGGACCACTCATTTCAGCCCTGACCTACAAATATTCTACTTCATTGGTAGAAGTTGTTGCTTCGTAGTGCTAAAGATATTGCTTCAGGACACAAGTTGTTCCAAGTAAAGCCATATTTTGCAATTAACTGATGGTTATTTTGTTAATTGTCAATGATGTTCAAATGGTCTTTCAGATGTTTTGGAATTGTATGCTAGGTGCCTATTATTAATGGTACTATTGTTGCTATTATTATAATAGACACAAAAATGTGAAACCACAGCTGCCAGTTCTTCAATTGGTGTTGACCTACATATCCTTCAAGTTCTTTTCAAGAACCTAGGATGTTGCAACCTATCGGCACAGTATATGTGCAGATCGGGGGTGGGTTCCGGCCGCCGTTACTACCAGTTTGGTAGTAATTTTTTTTTGTTTTTTTCATGACCTGAGTGCCATGTGACAGTGGGAGATTCTGTTACTTGCCCCAGCTCCTGCCCAGCAGTTTGAAAGCATACAAATGCAAGTAGATAAATAGGTACCACTTTGGTTGGAAGGTAGCAGCATTCTGTGCATCTTGGCATATAGTCATGCTGGCCACATGACCACAGAAATGTTTTCGGACAACACTGGCTCCCTCGGATAAAAAACAGAGATAAGCACCACACCCTAGAGTCAGAAACGACTGGACAGGGGAAACCTTTATCTTTATCTTGTAAATGGTGGGGAATCCTTTGGGATTGTGGTGGTTCTAAAAATGTGGTAAATAAATGTAAAAGTAAGTAAGTAAGTAAATAAATAAATAACTTTGTCTCAAACAGTTTTAGAAGATGATTTTAATAATTATGCAGGAACATATGAGAAATAGCTCTCTGTTAGCTAGGATAATCTTAAACCATTTAGTGGTTTAAAGGTCAATAGCAACAGTTTTTGATGGTACCTGAAAAATGTCTAGCAACAAATTTAGATGGCATAATACAAGTAATATTTCCAGAACACAGCTTGAATAAATGGGACTATTTTTAGAAAATCAGTTCTGCATGTTGAATAATAGCAATAGCAATAGCAGTAGACTTATATACCGCTTCATAGGCCTTTCAGGCCTCTCTAAGCGGTTTACAGAGAGTCAGCATATTGCCCCCAACAATCTGGGTCCTCATTTTACCCACCTCGGAAGGATGGAAGGCTGAGTCAACCCTGAGCCGGTGAGATTTGAACCGCTGACCTGCTGATCTAGCAGTAGCCTGCAGTGCTGCATTTTAACCACTGCGCCACCTTGGTACTCAAAAATATAGGTTGTAATATTACCAACACTCAGGTCACCAGAGGTACATGGCCCTTTCCATAGCAATGTCACTAGCAGTGATGAAGGGTACAGGAGGCAGCCATGTATTCTGGTAGACTACATATCTGACAGTTCTCCTCTAGTAATGCATAGAACAAGCTGATCCAAACAGCTTAGCAGCAGCTGCTATATTATGAAGGTATATATCTGACCACTGTGAAATACACAAGACAACTTAAGCATAAACCAAGCAAATGTAATAAAAATATCTTTCAAAATGGAATATGATTTCCAAAGCTATATTGAACACTTACTCATATTTGTCTGATTCGATGTCTGTGGCTTTGTTATTGTTACATTATCCTAATGATTAGCATTCATATAGACATCATAAATTCTTTCCCACACTTTAGTTTCAGTAAACAACCCTATGAAAGACTCTAGCTGCCATCTATTGGTGCTTTAATGTGCCTTCTACTACCAGTACCCACTTGACTGTCACTATATTACCCATAATACCTAGGAGTGCAGTTGCATAAAATTGCCCATTAGAGTCTTTTAACATAAAAATTAGATCTTAATTCATCGTTCCCAAAACACACACCCACTGTCCAATATATTACACATCAGTGTCTGCTATTTCTATGACAGCTCTGATAAAGCTGTCAAACAATCAAGTGATGACTTCAAAAGGAGGAAATCAACTGGAAAAAAATAATATACTTTTACGGTATCCTGCTGAGACAGAAGAAAAAAGTATATATTTAATAGTTTGAAAGAAAAATCAAGTGGTGATTAGATTGTTTTGCTTACTTCTGTTTTCAGACACAATGCCCCTGCTTGTTATCCCCCACCAAATTACTTTATAAAAATTGTTTTGTATGTTAGTGTGATGTTTCTATGGAGGAAAATGCCAGCATTTGATAAATCCCATTATTCAAAGGATTAAGCATCTGTTATCAACATGTTACTCTATTTATTTTCTTTTAACAAAATTTGTATGACAGCATTATTGAACATTCTAAAGATGATTAACAACACACACAGAAACAGACAAAACTGCCCATCATTTTGACACCATTTTATTATCAGTGGTTCGATTGATGATGGGCATTGGCTTTTTTTGCTCATTTGCATGGGCACAATTAAACCTGCAATTCTGTATTCCTGTAAGCTGAGGAAGACTTGCTTTTGACTAGGAATACATAGCAGAGGTAAGTAATCTTCAAGCAGTGAACTAAATGTTGCCCTTAAACTATTTTTTTGTGGCCCTTCTGCCACAAGGGCAATTTTTGTCATTACAATTGCTAAATGCTGTTGGCATACTTTTCTACCATTTTGGAGTGGTAGGCAGCATGCAAAACCAGAATTATGATCCTCAAATAAACATAACAGAGTCACCATTACCCTGTCAAAATAAACATCCGGGTATTCTCCATGTTCATAATATGGCCATACTATATCATAATACGATAATTAGTCTTACATGTCTCTTCTTTCTGCCCCAACTAACGGTCTCTTGTGACCAAAGATTGCCTATTTTTAATATTATATGACAGCATTAACTTTCACTACTATTAGCATTTGTTTTCGGATTTTATACTGGGTTTGGGACTTATGGATTCCTGTTCAATTTTATTATTTCAATTTACTTGTTTGTTTGATTTTTTTAAAAAGGCAATTAGATTATATATTGCCTAAATGAATTAACATTTAATTATCAGTATTGAACCAAGAAACTTCGGAAAAGGTAGAGGAGGAGGATGCATTAAGAGATGGTACTTGAGGGCACTTTCCTTTGTGACACCTTTAAGTACAAGACTTGAGAGATTAATTTCCTTGCTTCCATCCTTTCCAAAAGAGAAAAGTGAAGTATTAATGAAAATCAATAGCTGGCATTTGAAGATGTTTCCAGCAAGGAATGTTTTCAAGTACCACCACATAGAGAGACAATTTTTTTGTCCTTGTATTTCTCCCATTTGTATTTGGGAAACCCAGGACAATCAAAATAGTGAACATTAATGCTTAGAAGAGTATTGATCTCATGGAGCCAGATAGGGATGATGGGAGCAGAGCTGGAAGGAAATCCTTAAGGCAGTGATGGCGAATCTTTTTGGCACTAAGTTCCAAAAGCGGGTGGAGTTCAGGGGGGTTATGCATGGGCATGCCACACCCATAATGCTATGCATGCAACCACCCTGCGAGCATGTCTGTGTGACCCCCACGCAATAGACCCGTTTTTCGCCCTCCTTAGGCTCCAGAGTCTTTCTAGGAGCCGGGGAAGGGTAAAAACAACCCCCTGCCCCCTCCCAGAGGCCTTCCAGAGGGCAAAAAATGGCCCTATGGGCAACCCGGAAGTTCAGGAATGGACTTCTGATTTGCCTGTAGGTCCATTTTTCAACCTCCGGAGCCTTCAGGAGGTTTCCTGAAGCCTCCAGAGGGTGAAAAATGGCCAAAAAAGAAGGCCAAAGTCAGGTGGCCAGTGTGCATGCGCACTGGAGCTGACAGGGCAATGCCTCATGTGCTCTAACAAATGGCTCTGTGTGCCACCTGTGGCACGTGTGCCATAGGTTCACTATCACAGCCTTAGGGAATATCAATTCAAAGCCATTCCTATTAGGAAATAAAGAGATTGGAAGGGCAAGGGTCAGATTTCTTATCCACGCTTTATTCTTTTTGGATGTGATTTTTTTTCATAATGTTTACCAGTTTTGAGTTTTTAATAAAAAAAAATGGTGTAGCCATTTATAAAGGAATGAATTCAGTTGATCATATTTTTAGACTAAGCCATCTGAAAGGACGAAATAGAAACTTTTACACAAACAATCCAGTTAAGACCAAATGAGAGTCAAAAATATGGATTAGGATATCAGGATTAAATTTTCCCCATAGGGAAATATGCCAGGTACTAAAATGTTTTCCAGAGAATGTTTCTGCTGAATCCTGGCATATCTCCGAGGAAAAGTAGTTGCACAGCTGTGGCTCAGCCACAGAACAAACACCTGTCTTTATACTTCATTGTAGAATCTTGACATACAGATGGCTCTTGACTGACTTTAAAGATAAGAAGGCAATACACAAGAGAAGCTTGCGGTAGGTGCAGGATGTACTTCAGAGGTAGCATTGCAGGGAATTCAGGGACCTCCAAGGTTCTATATGTTCAAATCAATTTCAGAGCAAAACTTATAAAAAGGTCACAAGTTATAAATAGGCTTGTTTGTCTTTAATTACATACATTCTTACTCATAATACCCCATGCCACAGAAATAAATAAATATAGCACTCTGTCTTTCTCCATCCAAATCCCACAGTGACCCAATGTTATATTTACATGCTATGATTCATATAATAAAGGGAAAGATCTACTTCATTCCTTCTGTAAGAATCTCATTCCTTAGAGAAGTTCCCAGAGAAAAGAAAGAGTCCCGTCTCCTTGGTAACAGATATTGCTTTGGCTGCAAGTAGCTGACATGGGATTTTGCATATGGGATTGGCAAATCTACAATATTAGAAGAGACTTGAATAATCAGGTGATGTATTAAAATAGATTACTCATGACTCATGCATAACTTATTAAAGAAAAAGTATAACAAAGAACCCATTTGTTGTTATTATATTTCTTAGATTCAAACGATGAATGGATTTCAACATATCTACACAGTCATAAATTTGATAGTACATATGTTATAGCATTATCGTATTCTTCTATTATCTTTGCAATTGTTAGTTGATTTTAAGAAGAGAAGTCACAAGTTGGCTTGAAAACCTTTTAGACTATGAATATGGTCTAAATTTAAACACACACAGACACAAACAGTTGTATATATGCATTTCAGGGAGGCCTTCCAATGTTCCACATTTCTACTGGTATGTGTCTTCTAAATATTGATATAACTTGTGAAAAGATGTTAAAAGGTAGCTGGAGCCTTCCTTTATTGAGGTTTAAAACCATATCACCACCAAAATTAGCTATACAATCTTAACTGGGTATCACACATAAATGTGGTTTGCCCCCAAAATATATAATGCCTCTAAGAAGCAATATCCAAGGTGACCAATATCGATATACAATGAAATATGTAATAGCAACACAACAAAGAGAAAATAAATAGTATTAGCATAAATAACAAGGAAAGAATAAAACACAAGTCCTTGATTTATAATAAGTTGCTTAGTTATCATTCAATGTTAGAACAGCACTAAAAAAAGTGACATGACAATTTTCAATACTTATAACTATTGCAGCATCCACAGGGTCACATGATCAACATTTGGCCATCAGACAACTGGTATGTATTTATGATGGTTGCAGCATCCTAGGGTCATGTGATCCTCTTTTGTGACCTTCTGATAAGAATGTCAATGGGAAAGTCAGATTTACCTAACCATGTTACTAACCTAATAACTGCAGTGTTTCACTTAGCAACCGTGACAAGAAAAGTTGTAAAATGGGAAAAACTCAACAACTCTCTCACTTAGCAACGGAAATGTTGGGCTCAGCTGTGGTTGTAAGTCGAAGACTATCAGTATATACAGTAGAGTAGGGCAGGGGTGAAATCAACGTTCCTTTGCTACCGGTTCGCAAATGTGAGTGCGTGCATGCACAGAGCATCAAGAATGGCATGTAATGAAGTCCAGGCGGGTGGGTGGAGCATACCTGCAAAGATAAGTAGAACAGTGAGGGGGTGGAATCCATTGTGCCACGTGATTTAGATTAGCTAGGAAGCAGGAAATCCAACAATTCTAGCTAATACAAATCGCACGTCACAGCTGATTGTCAGAAATACCAGTTCACCTGAACCGGTAGGATTTTTTCTAAGTGTATTTTTTTCTTTATCTTTATATCTTTTTACAAGTGGGTTTTGTGTTGGATTTTTAAAAATTTAGTTACAGTTATTATGATTGGTTTTAACTTGACCATTAATGTTTTTATTCTTTTTTTTAATGTACTATTAAATTGCCAACAGTCACTTTGTTTGCTTTGGGTTAGAAGCCTGTTGAATAAATAAATAAATACTTTGGTTCAAGAGTGGTAATAAAAGAAGAAATAAAATGAAAAGAGAAAGAGAAAGATGAAAAATATGAAGATCAATAGGATGAGATTATACAGCTGACTGCTTGGCAAAGATCATTGATCAAAGTTTCAGAAATAGTCTCAATGCTGTCCTAGGCAAAAGTGATCACTTTAATAATCCTTAAATAATAATTTATCCTCTGCACACTTCTGTAGTAACATGGTAGTTCGGGAGGTAAAGGTATCTGAAAATTTCAGGTTTAATAAATGTCCTTTTTGAAATTCCAGTTTATTCTACACCATTTCTAATTTTGTTAACAAATCTCAAATGAAAATTCCTAGCTGTTATCCATATTCACAAATGCAAGTTTTTTTTTTGATCTTCTGAAACGAATACATTTTGCAAACAAGTTTTCTATTTTATAATGTATTTATATAAGTTTTGTAAGCATTCATGAAATAAAGCAGGTTTCCTGGTAAAACTACATTATATTGTGAAAGCACAAATTCTCTTGGTGTACCAGTAGGATTAGCAACTTTTGCAGATGCTTGGTTCAATCAATATTTTTTTAAAAAAAATCTCATAAGACTTCTATTTTTTACCCCAAAATCTTATCTCTATATGTACTACTAAAACGTTCATGTCTGTAACCCTTAACTGGGTGAAACTATGCATCATAGGGCAAAACATTTTGAATCAAGGAACCAGAAAAAGGAGAAATTTACAAAATGTGCCCAAAATGTAGGATTCCTGACTCCAACAGTAATGGAAAATTGCCAAATTTTATAAAACATTGATGGTAAAAACATTGTCACAATTTTATAATTAACATATTTCTTCATTAAAGTATATGCATCACATTATTATATGCAATATTATTATTCTAATTGATATTCATTGATAATTATATGAGAATGTGGCTATTTTTATTTTTAAAAAATGTTTTTATTCATTATAGAGGACTGTCACTGGCATCAGCGTGCCTGTGATTTCAAACAGCTTGGTCCAAGATGCTCAACCTAGACCAGCAATTATGGATCATTTGGACTCAGCATGTCAAAAATTGAGAAAATACCTATCTTATTCTGCTCGCATGTCACCTTTCCTCCAAACAAAAGGCAATTTTTTTTGGCATATTCATTCACTTTTTAAAAAGTGGACTTCAATCAGATGTGTGATCCCCAGGATGTGTTGTGTGCTGCTTACTTTTTGGTGGTATTTTCCTTCTATTGACAGGCCCTTGTGGCCCATTTGAGGCAGCTCCAGGGTACAGGAGGACTCTGTTCTTGAAATGGCTTCAGAAAATACTATTTTTGGAACCTCTGCAGCCTCCAAAACGTGCAGGAATTAATGTGACAAAATATCCTGTTATTGAAGAAAGAGATGGTGCATCTTTCTTCTTGCTCAACACATCCAGAAATCAATTAACAAAGAAAATAGAACTCTTCTCTGAATGCTGATGGAATGATGTAAGGAAAAAAATGAAGTCCATTTGAAACATGGTGTACAAATTATGCTTCTTTGGTTCACTGGGGTGAACAGGAAAAGGAAAAATAGATACACAAGATGCATAAGAATCCCAGAAAGAACTCCATTACTCTATTGAGAATTATAATTAGATCCATCCTTTCCTTGGCTATGTCTAGATGCTGTCTTGTAACTTTCCTACTAGAAATGTGAAGGTTAGTTAGGTGTAGTATTTTTAATTTTAAAAATATATATTTATTCAAGCTATATGCAGCCTATCTCACAGTTGAAATTGAGCAGTACAGTTAAGTCAAAAGAAATGTATTCTGTCCAAACCATGGGTGCCAAACTCGTTTTAATTGAGGGCCTCATCAGGGTTGTATTTGACCTCAGGGGCCAGAGTTGGTGTGGCCAGGGTGGCTGTGGCTGGGGTGGCTGTGGCCAGCTTGATGTCACTCCTGTATGGGGTATCTGTGATGGCCCGATTGCTCTGCCAGAGAAAATGGGCTCCGGAGCTCTGCTTTAAGCCGTGAAAGCCTCCTGCCACGATCTGCCAGTGAAAATGGAGCTTGGAGGTGCTTCACGTGCCCCCCCTCAAGTTCCATTTTCACTGGCAGGGGATGACAGGAGGCCATCATGGCTGAAAACAGAGCCTGGGACAGCCAAGCTCCATTTTTGCTGGCAGAGGCACTGCAGGACAGTCCTTTGCTGTTTCTAGAGCAGTCCCACGGACCAGATCTAAGCACCCTGTGGGTCCGGCTCCTGGGCCTTGAGTTTGACACTTCTGATCTAATGCTTTTAGTAAGGGGTGGTTTTGCTTCATCTAAGTTCAGAAACAGATCATCCTTTCACTGAGAAGTCTTTGAAAGAAAGTGCAATCATTGATTTTGTTTATATTACTAGTATGCAATCTAACAAACTCTTAGCTTTAATTTTTTAGTATACCAAGATTCTTATGATATTGGCTGCTGCTTTGAAACACAAATGTAGATATGAAGGGGACCTTTTCTATAGGTCTATTACATCCCATTTGTAAATTAACCATTTGGGGAAGGATATTTTTGTATATGTGTGATGCATGTACATGTATTTTAAAATCAGAATTGGCAATGAAGTATGTTTTATAAGTTTGTTAAACCATCTTTTTCATTTGTCAATTTCTATCACAACAGATAGAATTAAATAAGAATTATGGTAGTAAATCACAGTAATAGGAACAGATAGAAACAGATAAATAATAAATCTAGGATAATAAGTTTAGCATTACATAAATAAACCTAGCACACGAAGATAGCGAATGAAAGATAAATGAAGTGAACCCGTTTAATTTATTTTTGAGATAGGTTTGGAAATGTATAACTATAGATATAGAAAATAAATATTTTTTTAAACATATAAATCCCCCCCCCCAATTTGTACCTAGGTAAAGATAGACATTTGAGAAATTAGAATGAGTTAAATTATTTAACACCAACTTTATACCACCACAATTAACTGATTCTGATGATTACTGGTTAAAAATGGCAACTTTAAATTGATACCTTAAATTCAATTCTGTAGAATTATTTTTACAATTTATATGTTTTTCTTTTTCTTTTAGCCTGTCAAGATTCTTTTGAATCTTTATGTTATCATGTTGCTTATTTGTGTAACTATGGACTACTTGCATGTTTATTTATATTTTTTTAAAGTTTTATTCAAGACAAATAGTGTGGGGCATCTGACATATCTCTTCAATCTGACCTTGAGTCATTAATGAAGACATTGTGACCCATAGAACAGTAGTAGATTCAACTTAAATTTGAATTCCTTGTCTGAAAGGATATTAGGGGAATGCTATCAGGTACTTTATTGAAATCAAGAACCCAATGAGGTTTCTATTGTCTACTAAACCAATGCAGGATGAAAATATCTCTCTCTCCCTCCCTCCCTCCTTTCCACTCTCCCTCCCTCCCTCCCTCCCTCCACACACACACACACACACACACACACACACACGTGTGTGTGTGTGGTAGTGTGTGTGTGTGTGTGTGTGTATGTATGTTCCAGCATAATTCTGAAATGCCTTGAGCAATTTCAACCAAACTTGGTACACAGATGACTTACTCTAAGACCCCTCAGGGGGTGTTCTGTTAAGATGCAGCCTGTTGTGCCTTAAAATGGCTTCTACTGTACTGCCTTAAAATGGCTTCTACTGCACAGCACAGTGGAGTTGCCATGGTAACAGCTTCACAGTACTCCACAAGGGGGCTCCCTCTGGTAAGGGGGAAAATACAACATTAGAAATTACGTTTGGTCCGGACACAGAAGTGGGATAAACAAATACCCAGGCAATGTCGAATTAACAGCTAGTATACGATAAAGATGAGGTGGCATGATTTCCCCCCCCCCTGACAGCTGTATGTTTTCCTCATCAATAAATAACTTTCTAAATACTCCCAAATTATCACTTTGTAATTTATACTAGGATTTGGCTTATTTAGTTACTTAAATATTCACATCTGATCAATTTTAAAACATGGATAATAATATCTGCTTATTTCTAGGATCCTAATATCTTATACATTCTTCAAAAGAAGATTTCAGACTTTAAATGTTTTAGCATTCTTGGATATAATTTTCTTAATCTCAGAGATATGAATTAGTTTAAAGTAGCTGGATATTTTTTAATTTGGTCACAAATTGTCCTTATAGTAAAAGCAATGGAACATACTACCTCAGGGAGAAAATCTCCTTTACAGGAACTATTTAAACAGAGGTTGGATGAAGATGCTGTAAAAATAGATTTCTGAACTGAAAAAAGGGTTAGACTAAGTCATCTCCAATGTTTGTTCCAAGCCTTTCTTTCTAATGTTCTGTTGGTGCCACTGAACACAACTTACAGAACGACCTACTTTAAAAAAAATCTTATTGTTACTAACATAGCCAAATCTAGTGCCTCTAATTTCCCTTAGAACTTCATATTTTTGGGGCCTTTACCTTCTTGACCTGTATATATGAATGTTCATATTTTTATTGGTAGCTTGACATATACAGTGCACATTATGATAAAGGTAAAGTTTCACCCACACATGTGTGGTAGTCATTTCCGGCTCTAGGGGCGGTGCTCATCTCTGTTTCTAAGTCAAAGAGCCAGCACTGTCCAAAGATGTCTCCGTGGTCATGTGGCTGGTATGACTAAATGCTGAAGGTGCACGGACTGCTGTTACCTTCCTATCAACATGGTCCCTATTTTTCTACTTGCATTTTAACATTATGATACAGATAAGTTAATATATGCTCAAATGACTTTAAAGGGTCTTTCCTTGCACATGGGTGTTTCTGTATATACACATGCATATACATATATTTCTTTAATTCCTCTGTAGAAATCATTAGGAAGATTTCCATACAGTGAAGTTATGCATCCAGTACACTGGTTTTCTGATATTCCACATCTCTTTGCTGAACTGTCTTCTAGATGTTTTGAATAAGTTTCAGGAGGATTAACATGGTTTTAGATTCTCTTTCAAGGAAGTACTTGGGAGAATATGGGAGTATGAATGTGGCAACTGACTGCAACTTTTAAAACACTTAAATCACTTCAAGGGATCATATGGCAGATGTAGAGGCAGCTTGTGACTCTAGGAAAAAACATAGTTTCTTTAGAGTTACAGAGACCTGCTACATTTGCTCCAAATTATTTCTGAGGTATTGCAGAGTTATAGCATATATGGGCTGTGTTGTCGTTATAAATTATGGATTATAATGTTATTATTGTATATTCCGATGACACCTGCACTTTCTTCCAAAGGAAATAGAACACTAAATCAAAACAAATAAGTATAGTACAACTTAAAATAAGTAAAAACATGTATAGTTCCTAGATGATAATTGCAATCTTAGATGCTGCTTTTCAAATATTTCCAAACAGAGTGACAAGCGAAGCACAATTCACTACCACTTTCTAGGGGGAAAAATACAAATAATTTAGCTGCAAATTCATTTTACAAAAACTGCAAGGATTAAAGATCATTTCACCTACACTGCTTTCATCCAGTTCTAATTTGCATCCCATCACCTGTAATTACCAAAAATGTATGCAAATGCAATTCAAAATTTGTCACTGAATGAACGAGTTCCTGTACAAATGAATTTTACAGCTGTTTATGGAGGAGAAACAGGCTGAATTCAATGATGTATTTTATTATTTTTTATTTTATTCTCAGACTGGGCATTAATTCATACATATGTACACATATACATATAGAAAAATAGTCTCATCCCAAACTATGTGCACTTGTGTGTGTCCGTATACAGAAACATATACACATGCACATATATTCAGGCATATACATGCTTAAAGAGTCACACGCCTAGAATTAATAATTATTTAAACAGATTTTTAAAAATTTAGAAACTGCTTTCTAAATGTGTAAGATGACCTTCAACTGAACTATAGAAAAGAAATGTAAGGAAAGTTTCCTGAAAAAGTTGAGAAAGAGGATATAGGAGATTAATGAATGTATTTGTATTGGACACTCTTCCCCATTAGTGTACTCGGAGCACAAGGATCATGTTATTTATTATATTTCTTACACCATTTGCAATTTTAATTTATATGAGTTTGATATCGCTTTTGTCTTTTTGTTGTCTGTTATTCAGTGATATCTCTGGGGAGCAGAAGGATTTATATGCTTTATACACACATTCTGCAGACAAAGCACTCTGGCATAATTATTTCTGGCATCACTAACTGATTAAAACATTCAGTTTAACTCATGATCAGTAAGATTAAACCTCTTTAATACACCTTAAAACTAACTGATCATTTACTACTCAAACAACCTTTCTCCACATATTTCAGTAAAGCTGCTCTTATGCCCCTTCTCTTTTTTTGTGTTAATGTACCTTTTAACGACAAATTCCTTTTATTTTCTTCCTCTGGGCAAAACTGCCTTTTTCTTTATAGAAAGGTAGAAACAAAGATGAGATGGGATCTGACTGAGCTACTACATAGGTTTCTAATGTCATACCAATTACAAATCCCTTTTGCCCCTTCTGTAAAGATGTAGCTGTTCAAGAAAGCACATTCCCACTTTGTGTTTACTTGACATACAGATAAATGTCAGCAGAGAGAAGGGTATAATATTTGAAAAAATCATTTACCCAACACAGTTGGAATAAAATTGCACAGCATTCATTCAGTGATAGATACTTTTTAAAGATTTAAGACCCTCATAACAGAATGTTTAAGCCCCAAGTACTATGCTAACCATAGCTGAAGAGAAGGAAAAGATATTTGAGTCCCACCTCCAACCTCTACAACTGCAAAGAATAAAAAGGGAAAACACACACACACAATATAATTCTAATTTACAACGATTGTAATTTGCAGGTCCTGAAACCTGCTGAGGACCCTTGTAGTTATTCATCAATGTAAAGACATAGGAGATAGATGAAATGTAACAGATAACATGCTTCACTTAAGTTGGGGCACTGTGGCACTCCGTACAATCACAGGTGTAAGCGGGTCACAAGCTGGGCAAAAAATCAGATTAGTAGGTTCCTCCTGTGAGGATGCTATAGCACAACTGAGTATGATTTTTTTTCTCCCTGTTGTCTTCCTTGCTAACTAACATTAGCAACAAATGAAAAAGGAGGGACAAAGGAATGTTTTAAAAATGTAGTCACCAAATTCATTGCATGACTGACTGTATGGCTACTCCCGCAATTTCTTGTTCAAGCGAAGATATGACTACTTCTGTCTCTAGATTCTGTGGACAATGAACATTGATTTTTTTTTTAGTATCTGATTCTGATAACATCAGCAACTGAATACACAAATTACAACAATGGCTCTTTTGGAGAGGTCTTCCTCCACCTTTTTGTAACACTGATATGCAAAGGAAAAGGGTCAAAGTGGTCGATGTCACCAGGCTTTAAAGACAGTCCATCTAAAAATTAACCATGGACAAAATTCACTGCTTCAATAACAATTATTAACCTATTCTTGGCTAGTATTTTTCTCTAAAGAAGTTCATTTGAACTAGAAAAATAAAGTTGTGAAATTGTAACTGTGACAGTTTGTGCCTTACACAAGGGTCTCTTCAACCATAGCTGCTAAAGGCAGAAATAACTATAAATATCTTGGCCTTGGCTGTTAGGGTCTGATTATGAGCACAGTGGTGGAGAATTCATGGATTATTCATGTATAATTACAGAATACAGATAGTTCTTTTGCCCTTTTAAATCATGCCTCTCACCCATTATGGCCGATAACAACTGAAATAGCAATTGTCATAGTGGGCTTTGTCATATAGAGTAAGTTCTAATCAATAATGATGAAGAGCAAAATTGACCATCACACAGTAGAATGTCCGGTGGCCCTCCATCCATAAATCTGATTCAATCCCAAGCAGTACAGATGCAGGGTTGGAATTTGGGAGGATGTGTGTGTAAATATCCTTTCTTTTAAACCAGTTCCTTGCTTGTAATTCTCTATAAAGGTGTTGGAGGAGGAGGGGGGGGAGACAAAATGTGCAATATGTCAATTCCAATAATCCGCATGCTTCTAAGACACTTTATTTATTCATAATGGGGTGAAGCCTAGGTTGCTTTCAAGGTCAATTTCAGGTGAAAGGGGGGGTCATCTAGAGGTCACGGCAGCTCCCAAGCAGGTCAATAATGCCTCTTCACTTCCAGGGAAGACAAGCTGCTCACACCCAATCAATCCACCCAAGCTGCTACAGTACCAAGCGTAATGAACAGTGAATAAATGTAGCCTATCATCACAAAACATGCTTTCTAAGTACCTTCCCTTTTCATGTAAAACCTCGTGCTGTCAAATTCTACATTCACTCATCCAACAGTGAGTAGCCAAAGTGAGAAATCAGGCTCTCATTGGGGTTGGTAAAAGGTCACAGCTGACAGTCTCGGAGGTTAAACTGCCGAGTTAAAATACTGTTCATTCCCCACTGTAGCTTTTTGCTAACTACACTTCTTTGTGTTACAGTCAAGCAGTATATCAATATGCCCCTCCTTCTAATTTATTAGCAATTGTTGAGTTGTATAGAGAGGAGGGATTGGGGGGGGGGGGGGAAGGAGAGGATTGATCTTTTGTACATTTTTTTTCTTTTACACTTCAGACACTTGTAAATCTCTATCTGCTGTATACTAAATGCCCACATCGTGGGCAGAGCTGTCTGCCTGCACTACATCATAATTATTAGAGGTATAATTCTTGAAAAGAGAACAGGCCAGTTTGTCTGAAACCCCAAAGGCTTGGGGTCGGTCTACTGAAGGCTTTAGTTCTTTTCTCCCTTGTGTTAATTAGCCTCATTCTCACTGTGGGGACTTTTTTTTTCTTGCCTCATTATAGGAATTAGGCTAGTTCTCAACCTGCTTGCAGTTCCAGTCATGAAGAAAAATTTTGCTGAGGAAAAAAAGGAAGAATTGTTAAAACCCATTCAATATGTTCAATTTCATCTCTTTTGCAGGATACATTATATATAATCAAGGCAAAGCTTTATAATGATCTTCTAATCAATTCCACTAACACTCCTTAACCTAATATTACCACGATATTTTAATAAGATGTATTCAATCCTGTATTTTCCCCAGGATAAAAGAATGTTTACTTTGCTAAAGGTATTACAGCTAACACAATGAAGGAAAGATCACTGGTTTTAAAAAAAAGATACAATATATAAGGTGTTCACTGGTATCAAAATATACCAATTTGCTTAAAGATTCAGAGCAATTGCTTAAAATAAATTTCTAGTTATTAAAATTAAATCCAATTAAACAGAATGCTTTTTATTGAAGTGCACAGTATTTTATTTAAAGATAGCCATTTGAGAGAGCAAAAAAAAATCCAATCTCACAGTAAAATCATGAATAAAATAAAGTTTTATTTACATGCATGGTACAATGATAATTTGACTCCGCAAAATTGCCATTATCTCTTTACATCTTTAAAAAATGCATTCAGAGATTTCTTGAGGAAAATATATCTTTTCTACCCTCTGTATGCTTTCTCTCTCAGTGGGACTGAAAATAAAATGTTATGACTTAAATCACGAGAGGCTAACATCATTTTTAGCAACAAGGGCTGCATAATTTCAAGACTATGAGTGAGTAGCTGACTTTAACTAAAATGTTTCAGTTCTCTGCATATATAGGTACATAAATAATTCAGAATTAATCCCTGCAGAGGGGACAATGGGAATCGTAAATTATCCATGTGCCGTCCTCAACATTAGAGGCAATGAACCTATAGTAACAAACTATGAGTGTTACTCATTACATACATTTCACAGACACCTTAACCTTTTGAATATTAATTTCCCTCTGCAGCTTGTAGCTAGGCAGTATAATTCCCCTTCCTGCTTCATTCTCATTCTTTGCTTTCAGTGTGTGAGTGTCTGTCTGTGTAAGAGAGAGGTTTTGTATGTGTGTGTGTAAGAGAAAAAGAGAAAGAGAGACTTGAACAACACTTCAGTGAAGATAGAGATGGAATGGTGAATAATGAAAGCATATTGATTTATTTTGTAAGAAAATAGTTACCAGAAAGCATCTATTTGTAAAAGCCAGATAGTTGTTGTAGAAATATTGCTGATATAAAAATCTACATAGGGGAAGTTTATGAATGTAATGCCAACTGCACTGCCTCTTATTCACACAGAATTGCTGTTTAGCCCTCAAAATAAATGGGTTATTTAGTATTTATCTCAATGGGATGTGCATTGTCATGGCTTTTTTCATAACAAGAGAACAAATCACATGATGTCTACAATTGCAGATGTTTTTGCTTCTTTGTAAGATGATGCATGAGACACTTAAAAATAGGTACAAGTACATTTGGAACAATTTGTTTATAATCTTATGGAATTCTCTTCCTTTTTCAGCATAGCATGAAATATACCTTAATTTAAGAGTATGCAGTCAAGAATTAAATAAAATATTTTTCTTATTTTACTTCTCGATAAGGATTGGCTTGATTTGAAATATTAGGTAGCACCATATAATGAGACAATCTATTGTTTTAAAATAGGCATTGTTATTGACACTGCCTAATACTAAAAGGTAATTAGCATGATTTATGCCATTACAAATCTAAATTGTAAAATTATGAAAGTATGAATTTTCTGAGCAATTTTTAGGTTTTTTTAAAGACACTAACTTACATACACAAGAAGGATAATATAAAAATAGGTGGGATATTTTTACATTTGAAGTTCAGCAGAAAATACACTTTGTCTAATCACATAGCTTTTCTCTTTATAAGATTGTTCTTTCATTGATTCTAATGAGAGTTTTCACAGACTAGAATACAAGATTAGGATGTGCAATCACAAAGTCCCTTGATTAATTTTGATTAAAATATATAGAAAAGAGATTATGAAGATTTTGATTAGCCTGAATATTCCATTTCAAGAGTTTTAGTTGAACTGGCCAGAGTAAAGACTAATTCTTTGAGGAAAAAAGAAACTGTTTCCTTCAAACAAATTTTAAATGGGTTCACAGATGGTGTCTTCCATTGTAAGTTGTCAATATTCTGTACTTTGCCCTATTTTTTTCTTTTCCTTGAACCTCTATTAAGGATAAAAAATATATAATTATGTGCACAATGGTTTTGATCAATGTTACTGGCACTATCTGGAATGCACAAGGACTGAAAGGGATGTCCTGTTTTAGAACACCTGTGTATAACCTCTATTGATCCCTGTTGATATGAGATTTTTTTCAGTCAGCATAGAGAAATACTGATAAATATTAGCTCATTTTAGGAGACAAGTAACTGGAAATTATATGCATTGTTTCATTTGCAATAAAAATGTTCAGAAACATTTAAAGTCAGTTTGACAGGGAAAGAATTTCAAAAGTAGCCATTGTAAATACATTTTGTTGGAATCTGTTGCTATTGAGTTTAATGGGGCTTATTTTATAGTAAGTAAGTTTAGACCTGTTAACAGTTTTATTGTAACTATATTATTCCTAGAGCATAAGCAGGGCTGATTGTTTAAAGGAAATGAATTAAACTGCTAACTTTCTAATAGTTGGAGGTTTCACTAAATTGCAAGCCCATTTATTAGAGAAAGCTATTTATTTTTTTGTTCCCGTCTATCGGAAAACCACATTACAGCATAATGCCTGCCAGAAATTATGTTAAGTACCGTGTGAGCAAATCTTCATTCAAAAAATAAAAGCAGAAAATGTGGTTTTGCTGGCGCGAGAAAAAACGTACAAAATAAATATGCAAACATTGAATTTATGCTAAGTGGAAGTAGTTAATTGTGTGCTAAGAAATAAATCAAGTTACCCCACTTGACTTGGAACTTCTCTTCTTAGTGTAAGAACCCTCATAAACCACAGCTCAATTATTCAATTTCCCACACTAATTATAGAAACTACACATTTCTTGGCCTCAAGCAGTAGATGATGTATCTCTGAAGGGCAACACAAAATTTGTCATAATCTTGGGTTCACTTTATTTAATGAGCATCTGAAAAATAAACACAAATAGTTCTGCAGTTCCCAAGTTACAGGTAGCAATAGGGCTTTCTCTAAATAGTTTTTTTTTTAAAAAAAATTTAAACCCAACTTTTTTATATACAACTCAAGGCTGTGCGCATACAAATACTCCTTCATCTTCCTATCTTCCCCACAACAACCCTGTGAGATGAAGTGAGCTGGAAGAGAGGCCCAAATCATTCAGCTGGATTTTTACATTCACAGTAGGTCTACAACTCATAATGTCCTGGATGCTAGGCCAGCACCTTCACTGCTACATTCCAAATCAAATCAGCCTTTCCAAACTGAATTTTTCATTAAAAAAACATTGATAATATTATATGCAACTGTATATGCAATATTATATAATTATTTGAGGTTATTGGGACTTATGGCAGAACAAATGGGCCGCAAAAATCAAATTCCATTCTAAAACAAGCTAAAAACACGGAGTCCTACTTGCATTTCTGAATTAGGTTGGTGCATCTACAATTTTCAGCTAAATTGCTTTTGTCTTGTGATCATGAATTCAAATTGATTTTAAGGTGGGGGGGAACCTATCTGTCTTGAATTTCTTTCTCATTATTGTGCCTAATATACAGTTTGGACTGTAGGCTATTACATTGTCCTCCATTGGAAAATTCTCCTGCTGCTGTGCTCTCCCACCTTTCATTTGTTTGTTTGTTTGTTCATTTATTTTACCATATGGCATTCTACAGAGGTCATAAAATCACCAATATACAGCACTAATAAAAAGCATGATATGTAGAAAAACAAATATAACTTTAAAAACATCAGCATATAGATGTATTTAAAGTATGTGGACAATACAACGGACAAGATAAAATATTAAATTAAGGTAAAACTATGATAAAAATAGCCATAAAATGGTTCAATAGGATAGATGTTGCAGTTCAATATCTAAGGAAGGTAACCATCTAACTGCTTCTGTTCTAAGAAAGAAATTGCCAATCACTTTTGTTCCTCTTGACAAGCTTTCCTGGACATAAATTCTTCTCTTATCTGTATATGTTAATGTGTGTTTTTGTTTATTAGCATGTGTATGTGTATGTGCATTTGACATATATGTATGTAAAAAGTTAAGCAGAAGTTACATATACAAGGTTAAAATATCAAAATGCAAATGCATTCAGGCACAAGCAGCTGTAAAAATGTGTCTAACTTTCTGCAAAGTGCTTTAATAGTTTCTTCACCTATTTCCTGCTGAAATGACAGCTTTTGAAACATCGTAGAATATATATATATATATATATATATATATATATATATATATATATATATATATATATATATATATATATATATATATATATATATATATATATATATATATATATATATATATATATATATATATATATATATATATTAGTTTCCTTGGGGCCTTTTAATGTTCAGTCTCAACACCCAGTTAGTTGATAGGTTATCGTCTTCCCCTGAGGGCTATTTATGTCTTGGTCCTAAAATTTGTAAGATTTGATGGAGGGGACAGAATTAGGAAAAATCCCATTTTGAATAATTCTGGAGGTACTGCAAAGGGGCGGGGGGGGGGAATTCACCTTTGGAAGTGTCTCACTTTCTTGTGGAATATCTAAGGGGCCCTTCTTTCTTGCCCCTTCCTGATCCACTCAAATCTAGAAAAATGCTTTGAAGATATTCATATTGAGATACAAAATTACAGCATGTGAGGAGTTAAGGTCAGAGGTTGTGTGAAAATGTTAAATTTTCTTAAGGTAGAATTTAGTTTAAATGAAGGGTAGGAAATTCTAGATTCTAACAGCTCTTCCTAGTGGCGAGCATGGTGTCAGTAGGTATGTTACATCAACATCTAAATATGTCAGAGTTACATATTTTTTGGTAATACTTCAAAAGAATTTCCCTATTTTTATTAGACATTAGTTCATTATAAAATGTTCCAGTTCACTGCTAACTTTGCATCAAACATTCCTTTTACAATTTGGTTTCTTAGATTTTTTTTGACTCTGTGGAAGAAAACTGTAGTTTTTTTCTGCTTCTTGTTATAAATATTTTGCTGATGTATTTTACAAGCAGAAACACTGAGCATGACAGCAGTCTATTCATGCTGTCTTTAATGATCTGTATATACCACAAATATGCTCTTCGCAATATTATTCAGTTTTGCAAGACACAAAAAGGATTATTTTTGCAAATGGCTTCAGTCATCAGACTCTTATTCAACAACTGTCCTCCAACGCTTTGAAAGTTTAAATGACTCTTTATCACAACTACCGCCTCACTATCTATCAAGGCATTATTCACTTCAGAATGAGGCTAGTTGAAAGAGCATTCATTTGATCAAATAAATATGACAACCAAGTACAACATCACTACATCTTCAGGGAAATTTTTCTCATCGTGATTAGTCCATCCCTGGCCTTTTCCCAGAACCTGCAGGGAAGAAACTGGTGGGAGAAAGAGACACTGACAGTATGTTTGCTACCTTCAGTAGCATATTCTACCTAATTGCTTCACTTTCTGACAGATTTCAGTTTCATTAATTCCCAGCCTGTTCAAAAAGTATAGATAAAATCTGTATCCAAAAGTAACAGATGACTGAGCAAATCAAAGGCAAAGGAGTCTTGTAGTTCTTGTTCTTACTTGATTCCTTAATATGATGACATGGTTGAAGAAACAATTACCATAAACAACTGAAAGATTCCTGAAGACATACTACAACTGTTTTAAAACAGTCCCATTTTTCTGAATCCCCTGTCCAATAAAAATTAGTGTGCTGAGATCCCATTCACATCAATGAGATTAGTTACTTTTAATTTTGTCCTTAATTTCAATAGGAATTAAGGAATTCACTTTAGTTCGCTAAGTGTAAGGAGATTTATAATTAGTTCCTTATGTAAGCCAGAGTTTTAAAATTATGGTTCATTGGTTTCAATACAATTTATTATTAAATAAATATGCACAGACCTATGCAGTATCTTGTTTCATGAAAAAACTGTGAGGCAATAGCAACATTTCGAGGCTTCCATCCAGAAGCAAATTTCGTGGAACTATAACAGTGAGACTATGTTTTGGTGAGATGGCCTTACAAGGGGCACAATAGGGAATGGAAGAGGGAGCTGAATGACGAAAACAGTGCTGTGACATCAAAATGAAAGTCTGTCTCTGTTGTATGTGTATTGTTTTAAAAGCAGAAAACTCTGCATACAGAAAAGGGTAAGATGAACTTTTTAGTGCTCTTACTTTTTGAAGATTATTTTTACTGTTTGCAGAAGTGTTTTTAATGTTAATTAGATAACCATAGGGTCATATAAGAGATATTTTCTTACCTAAATAGGGGAACAGAATAACCATGGGTGGGCAAAAAGCAATGGGAATGGGAACAACTTCTGACTTTGTCTCAGCTGCCCCATGGATTTCCTTGTGGAAAGCTAGTATGGAACATCAGACATGTTCTTCCTTCCTTCCTTCCTTCCTTCATTCCTTCCTTCCTTCCATTCATTCATTCATTCATTCATTCATTCATTCTTTCATTCTCTCCTTTCTTCCTTCTTGCCTGCCTGCCAGCTTCTTCGTTTATTTTGCTTATGAGAAGCTTTCAGGGAGAAATTCAGTAAGGAAACCAGCAGAAAGTTGCAAGTCCAAGGGCAGAAGTCAGATAAGTAGCTCCAGCAGGATGGGGAAGGGAGAGAAGAGATGCATAGGGATAAAGATCAAGAATGGTACATGGGGTGTGAAAAATGCACTGTATGTGTTGGAAAGGGTGTGTTGAGGATGTGGCAAGAATGCCAAACGTGCACAAGAGATGCAATGAAGGTGCACAGGAGGTGACCTGGGTCAGGAAGGGTGTTATATGGTGCAAAATAGGTGCTATATGATTGGGGAAGGATCATGGGAGACAATACAGGTCAGGAGAGCACATAAGGTATTGGGGATGGTTGTCCATTGTTCATTGTACAGGAAAAGTGTGCAAGTTTCCTTTATTCTCTGTTCCTCTCTTCTTGCACCTCTCTATCCCTTCTGATAGTGGCTGCTGCTGGGTTGGAGAAGTAGTAAGGATTTGTGAGAATGACTGGTAAACTTCCACAGAATGTTGAAAATGAAGTTCCTGTGACTGTACAATCATCCCAGCAGCTGCCAGTAGCATTGAAGCAACCACAACCTCCCCAAATTTCATTCCCATGAAAGTCATGGGTCTCATATTTTTGACACCTTCAGTAAGTTACTCCATTTGAGATACCTTGGTTCAAAATCTGTTTCCCTATGATGCACAGTTTCACCCATATGAATATAACCACAAAGAAAATTAATCTATACCCATATCTCTGAATTCTTTTGTTATATAGTTGGAATGCTCTCCCCAAGATTCAACTGGCTCTCACCTCTGTTAGTAAGTAAGCTTTGAAGACTTGGCCATTCCCTTAGATATTAGGTCAAAATGTTACAATAAGCCCCTCTAAGAAAGTGAAGGGTAATATTGATATGCCCGAGTGTGACTTCGTTGTCTTTCCACCCAAAGTCACATTTTTGTTAGTTCAGCACATATATCAATCAATCATACAATCAATCAATCAATTTGTATATATGAATACGTGGGAGACATGCATTACAATTTTATAGGCTCCCCTGCATTCTTAATCAAATAACTACTCCCTATTGTTTTTACAATGCAGCATACTTATCAATGGAACTATACATATATTTCTCCTAATTTAATCTAGAAATAAAGATATAATAATAGGAGCAGATTTTCCTCTAGGTAGCTGAGATATGCACATTTATATTTACTCTTTCTTTGTCCCAATTTTTCATGCTTATCCAGGTATGTTGTAAGACCAAAATCTGCGTGCTGGAGTTAAGTTAGGTGATTCACCCTTATTCATATAATTTTCTAGGTGCAGGCAATGTTTCTCTATAAACAAGTACACAGAAACATTATTTTTCCTCTTTTGGGGATATTGCAATATAAAAATCTTCTAACATTCTGTCTGTCAAACAAGAAGCACTTTTATTGTATTTAATATACAGCTCTCATAAAGCATACCAGTTATCTTCTGTTGTATTAAGGAGTACAACCGTCTCTCAAGGGTAGTAGAAAAGAATTGTCATTCTGTGGGTTTTTCTGCACTTGGGGCTTGTTTGTTTCTACTGATGGCTCTCCTCTATATCTGGAAAGGGTATTTCTAAAGGACTTTAAAGGCGAAGTAGCAAAAATGTCATAAAAGCCTCTCTTGGGTTTGATGGATGCACTCTTCTATTTGAAGTTTACTCACTGTCTTGTACAAAAATTCCTGGGTCATTCCACCCAAGCCTCTAATGAGGCAGTGCAACAACACAGACAGCTTTGTAGGCCTTTCTTTAATCAGAGATTGGGTAGCACTTGGGATTGATAGGCTTCAACATCAGATCTAAACAGAAAATAACATGCTCGATTTGCCCTCTGAAGGTGGGTTGAGCAAATCTCAGTGATGTATCGGAGCATTTGCTGGCTGCAAATGCACGTGGTGTGATTCCTATTTCTGTCGGCAAATACAAATTTTTCACTCAGCAGGCTTAATCAGAGCCAACTCAAGAGGAGAAATAACAAAAACTCAACAGCCCTTAGCAACTCAGCATGGCATAGAAGGATTTAAGACTTTAGCATTTTATCTCTATTGGTATGAAAATGTATGAGGAAATCTGAACTTTGGATTTGCAAATAAACACATTTTATATATTACAAACCATCCACTTTAACTAATGATGTTTGAGTATTTTGCTATGCTAATTTTTGTTCTCATCTTGATGCCATTTTCATTAAATAATGCAAGCTCACTAAATTGGAGTAGATTTTTTCCCAGGGGAAAAAAAAAACATTTCATATTGTTGGAATTGAGCTAGGTTACATGAGTAAAATATGAGAAGGGCAAATGTTACAAGAAGATAGGAGATTTCCAAAGATACAGAGATGTGATAATAGCATTCAAGGACCATCTCATTAAATGCTTTAAAAAGGGGGGAAAGTGGGATAAAGTGAACTGAAATATTGATACACACATTATGTTGGACCCTGAATAACAGATTTTGAGATAACATATTTGTTATTTACAGTCCTCAAGAACCAGCATGTCTTAGGTTATACTATTGCAAGAGTAAAATTTCTCATGTTGCTTTAATTGAATATGTTAACTGGGTCACCAAACCATCTCAGAGATCAATTTAACCTTTGTTTCAAACTTTACTTTAGGTTGTTCCTGAGCACTTACCTGGCAAAGAATATCTTTAAAGAAGAGAAAAAAGAAAAGAAAAGAAAAAGCAACACATCAAATAAGTAATACATATCTTATTTTCATTAGTATTTTACAAAATTCTATTTCCATTTGTAACAAGAAGAGTTGTAGCCATTCATATCAATTGGACTGACTTTTCAATAATGTATATTAGGACTGAAGGCTCCATGATGCTTCATTTTCATAGGGATGGACACCCCGGGATCCTTAAACTAATTTCAAAAGTCGATTTTTCTGTCATTTAAATAGAACCACATAACGGACAAGTTATTTTTCTATCTGTTACAAAATACATTGTCATTAAAAAACACTATTCCCATTATAGATACTCATCTTATTCTTAAAAAGATATGAAAAAACCCCAATATATGCTTACAATCTTACATAATAGTTTCTATCAGTTATAGTCACTGCTTCCATTTGCCTTTCCAGAGTTATCTAGTAAACATATGCCAAAAGCCTCAGATAGACAGTGCTGAAACATTGATTTGGATCATTAGAATAAGAACAACAGTATGTTTAATATTTTGCAATCAGAGACTTTTATTCCATACATTTGTGTTATGTATGATATAATGCTCATAGTTTGGATAATGCAAAACAAAACAAAATAAGTCAAGGCAAAGAACTTAAGCCATAAAAGAAACTCCTTAAAATGTTGTCATACATAACATGACATATTATTTCTTTTTTTACACTGAGGTAAATCTATGTGCAAAAATACATATTTTGCACTCGGTAATGTTGGAATTGCATCATAGCTGATTTTTTATATAGTGAATATATTGATTAGGCAACACCAGCTGCCATTTACTTAGAAACAATGCTGGCAGGGAAATGTTATGTGATGTGTAAGAACTACATAGTGAAACTAGAGAACCATTACTCAGGAGCAGTAGAGAAAATATTTAATGTAAGAAGAAGAATAGTAAATAAGATAAAAGAAAAAAAAGAAATAATTTGAGGATGTAGCTTCTCTGAAAGAAATTCAGTATGTATTTTCAATCAAATTCATGCTCACCTCAGGAAAGAAGGAAGGAATGAACAAAGGAACGAATGAACGAACGAACAAAAGAATGAACGAAGATTTTTGATACTCCCTACTATTTCCAATTTCCAATTTAATAAAATTTGTATGCCGCCCACTCCCTAGGGACTCTACTAGCTTCCCACAACAAAACTCCGCGGGGAAGTTGAGAGGAAGGCAGGGAGGGAGGAAGAAAGGAAGGATTTTAAGATAGAAAGCCTGCTCTATAGTATTATCAAGAGAAACATACAGAGATTTGGGAATGTAATAAATTCAGGGGGCTCCTGCAGGAACAGAAACAACCACATTTTTTTGAGGCACAGATATCTAATTTGTTTGTGCAGCACAAAGGCTAATAGGTCTATCAGTTTGAGATAAATCATCACTCTTGGAACTAATTCATGACTAATTTCCTTCATTGCTCTGTCATCATGTCATAGACGAAGATTAGATGAAGGAACCACAACTTTGATTAACAGAAATCATTAAGGATCTACAATGAATTAATCTCAGAAAAAGGTATGTTCTCAGTTCTTAACTTTCTGCCTCATATCAGGTGGGAACCCCTGTTCTAATCTGTTGAACAAAATCTGTGAGCAAAGGATGATATTTGCTTCATTCTTTCAAGATAGGGAGCAAAGGGATATAAAAATTCACAGCCATCTCTCAGGCTCTAATATAGCAGGATATTTATCAAATCAACTAAATATCAACTTGACTGTTTTTACGGCTGACTCTGAACAAAAACTAAATAAACCATAGGGAACCAAAAGAGAACCATTGGAAATGAGTGAAAAAAGCCAATTAGGTCACACCTTACAAGTTGTTCAATTCCCCAAATCCTTGACAAACACAAAAAGAAAGTGGGAGGGAAGCTTTATGAAAAGAATCTGGAGAAAGCCCACAATTTAAAATGAGTAGAATAGCTCATTCCAGTGACTAAACATGCCCATAAGCTGAAATGAAGAAAGACCATACCAATTTACTCCTATGGTTCTAATAAGATACCTGTTTATAAACTGTTTGGACAATAAATGCCCAAGCAATACTAACAGAATTTATATTAGGATAAACTGCTAACTTAAGACAATTAATTTACTTCACGTTTTCAGCATTGGTTTCTGGGTCTATATTCATTATTGCTATTGCATTGTAATTTTCTCCATGGAATGATATAAACTGCATATCTCGTACATGCAAGTTAGACTTAGAAACAGAGGTTTATACTGGACAGACACACACATACACACCTTTGGCCAATGGATCTCAATGGAAGCTGATACAATAAAGGAAATTGAACAGCTGGCGGGCATTGATCAAGCTAAGCATAAACTTTACATATGCCAGTGAAACATGGACAGTAAAGTCACAATCGATACAAGCTACAAGTGATTCAAACAGTCATGGAAAGATACATGATCAGCATCCCAAGACAAGATAGAAAGACCTGCACATGGATTAGAAAACAAACAAAAGCATACAATATCATCAAGAAAGTAAAAGAATTGAAATGGAAATTGGCTGGTCAGAGAGCAAGAAGATCTGATGGCAGGTAGACCAAGGCAGTCATCAAATGGATTCCATTTGATAAAATATATTCATGAAAGAGACCTAAAAGAGGATAAATCAACAACATCAGCAAGTATTGCAGGCCAAATATATATAATTTCTCATTGTTTTGAACAGGTAATAATAATAATAACAACAACAACAACAATAGCAACGATAACAACGATAACAGCAACAATAACAGCAACAATAACAATAATAAAAATATTTTTGAAATTTTTGAAATTATTTTTGAAATTATTTTTGAAATTATTTTTGAAATTATTTTTGAAATTATTTTTGAAATTATTTTTGAAATTATTTTTGAAATTATTTTTGAAATTATTTTTGAAATTATTTTTGAAATTATTTTTGAAATTATTTTTGAAATTATTTTTGAAATTATTTTTGAAATTTTTAAAATTTGTATTGAAAAAAATAGTTGAAAAGAAAAAAGTTTGGTTCATTGACATTGCAATACCTGGTGATGTGTGAATTGAAGATAAGCAGCAAGAGAAAATCACAAAGTACTGGGACTTGCAAATTGAAGTTGAATGACTATGGAAAAAAAATTATGTGTTGTCCCAATTGTAATTGGAGCCCTTGGAGCAATACCTAAAGGGCTACCTCGCTATTTGGAAATTCTAAATTTATCGAATTTGAACATTCTAATTGTACAATTAGGGGGTATCCCTAATGTGCCAAGCTGCGAGAACTGGGGGGGTGGGCAGAGTGCCATGTGTCTTGGCGCCTTAGGGATACTGCCTAGGTCAGTGAATGGTGCTCTGCCCAGTTGGAGAGGGGGTTAGCAGTTTGCAGCTGCTCGTAAGCATGGTCACCTTATGGCTGCTTCGTCCCTGAGTCTGTGCCAGCCTCTTTGGGAGCCCGCTTGCAAGGGAGCGACCACCCACAACCCCCCCCCCTCTGGTCAGGCAGAACGCCACTCCCCAACCTAGAAGTATCCCGAAGGCGCCAAGCAATTTGAGCGGCTTTCCCTTCAGCTCCTGCAGCTTGGCACCTTCGGGATATTGCTAGGTCGGTGAGCGTTGCTCTTCCTTGCCGGAAGGGGGGGGGGTTCCAGGGGGCTTATTTTCAGGGGTGGGCTTATATTTTTGCCCACGTGAAAAATGTGGCAAGGCGTTAGTTTCAGGACAGGTCATATTTTCGGGGAAACATGGTATAATTTAATTAGTTTGATCACTTAATTAATTAATCAATTTACAATGGTCTTCCTTCTTTCTGTCCCTCTTTCATGTATTAACACCACTTCCATTTCCAGAATTACCAAGTTTCTCCAAAAATAAGACAAGGTCTTTTCTTTTGACCCCGAAATAAGCACTTGTCCTTATTTTTGGGGAAGTCTCATTAATTTTGAGGTACAAGAGGTGGCAAGTGTGGTCACCTCATGATTGCTGCTGTGGTGCAATATTTTCAGGGTAGGGCTTATTTTAGTGCATATGCTCAAAAGTCCAATTGAGATTATTATCTGGGGAAGTCTTATTTTGAGGAAAACAGAGTAACTATAAAATAACATTCCTACTATGTGTTAGAATCTTCATTACTTGTGAATAGCTTTTTCAATTAATTTAATACAAATTAAACTATAGAGAAAATGAACTAAGTATGGGCCAAGGAGTAGCAAGATAAAATGAAGGCAGGGACTTCTCAGGAAAGAGCACCCAAATCTATGGAGAAATTAGAATAGGGAAATTAATTACATAGGGACTTTGTGATCAATTTGTCTATGTATGCATTTGTATGTGGGAATCTGCCCATATCTTTACATGTTTATCTCTGTGTATTCATAATATGGAGCATCTAAAATAGTAAATATAAAAATTATATTCCTTCTTCCCTAGAAGTCATATATATAAATACTTGTACCTTTTTTAGGAGTGCTTCAAAATCAGAAGCAAAAAAAGCAAAAGGTCTAACTGTCATGTAAACTCATTTGAAATGTCATGTCTCATTAAAACCCAATAAGTAGAATGTCTGTTTTTCCCTTTGGTTGAGCCATCAAATTTGTCAAAATTTTATGATAATTCATTCCGTCACTTCTCAGACATTTACATGACAAGCAATCCTTATGAGAAAAAAAAATTAGAATCCCTGTAACCCTATTCTTCATGTTAAACTGCCTCCAGAGAGGTTTTTAAAATATCTATTTCAGTTAGGAGTAAAGTACAAACTTTTTCACTGCCACTTATAATGGAACATGGCAATAAATTGCCTCCGTCCCATTCTTGACCTCTTGACTTCTGAACTTTAATTGTCCTTGCCTAACTTTGCTTTCTTAAGCCAGTCGCAACAGTGTCATTCTGCTCCTTCTCCAAAGGATCCCTAGACTTACAGTATCACTTCAGAATTGTTAAGTTCCCCCTCTAATGTTTGCTGCTTATCACATTGTGCCGGGGGGGGGGGGAGAGACAGAGGGAAACAGAGAGGAGGAGCAGGAGGAGGAGGGGGAGGGGGAGGGGAGGAGGAAGAGGAGAAGGAAGAGGAAGAAGAAGAGGAAGAGGAGGAGGGAAAAAAAGCAATATTCTTTCATAGCTATGTTTTATAGGTAGAGCATGACTTTTGTCCAATTTGTAGCATAAATGTTACAATGGTAAAGTTATAACTTTATATAAATGAAAATACCTGTAAAACAATAAATAGTAAATAATAATGAATTATTTCAATTATTGTAAATATGCCAAGTTTCACATATATGGGAACTAAGAGACACCCAGCATAGCTGCATCCATTCATTAGAGAAATAGAAGATGGCATGATTTTTGAGTGTATGTTTAAGCATGCATGGAATAATTTGTCTATAACTGCAGAATTATTCTTTTCATTTGTTTTTTGAGAAGCAAACCAAATATATGAATTATTTAAAGAATTATTGCAGTTCAAGCTTTGCCCGTCTTTCCACATTTTCTTCTTGATCCATGACAGCACTCATTCATCAATTTAAGGCCCACAAGTTAAGTTGAAATTTTGATTGAATGTAACTAATACAATGTTGATTGAGTATATACACACATACACATACACACATACATACACACACACACACACACAGAAGCATACATTTCTAAAGTAGGATTAAAATGGCCAAAATATCAATGAAAATAGTGTTGGTTATGGACCTCTGGTTTTGGTACTTTTAGCATCAAATGTCATGCCTAATTTTGGAAAAATTGTCTCATAACAGTTTTGACTTAAAGCTGGTCTGATTAGATGCTTGAGGTAGAACTGTGAATGCTCTCCAACCACCAACACAAAGTCAAAGTATATACTCACTCAGTTTCTTCCATCTCTCCTTGAAAAATGCAACAATAATAAATTTGATAACTAGCCATTATCTGTCATTTTATAATGTCATAATCAGATGGAGGTGACTTTCATGCTTTGTTCAGTAGTAGGGCATGCTATATTTGATCACAACCCTAATATGAATCTGTCAGGTGATGTGGCAGCTAAAAGAAATGCAATTTTACATTGCCCCAATAAAGGTATAGTTATCAAATCACACAGGAAGTAATCATTACTCTACATTCTGTGTGAGTTCAGCCCTATTTTAAGTACCATGATCAATTCTGGCATCACATTAAAAAAAACCATGAAAGGGGAGGGGGTGGAAAAGGGCATGGAGGATGACAGAAAACAGAAAAAAAAATCTTAACAGCTAAATATCTTTAGCAGTGAGAAGACTGGAAAGGAGATAAAATCACACATTTCAAGTACATGAAGGGGTGTTACACAGAAGAAGATCAAGACCTCTTCTTTACTGTCTGAGAGTGCAGGGTAAGAAATAATGAAGTTAACTTACAGGAAAGATTTTGGTTGAGTGACAGTGGAACCAATGATATAAGATGGCTAGTAAGTTTCCCTTCAGTGAATATGTACAAGCAAAAACTGGATAGCTACCTATAAAGTATGTTTTCAGTTGGCTTCAGTGGTGGGTTTCAAAATTTTTTAAAACCTCTTCTGTAGGTGTGGCCTGCTTTGTGGGAGTGGCTTGCCGTCCATGTGACTGGGTGGGCATGGCCAACTTGTAAAATTTGGTAAAACTCAATTAACAACGCTCTTGCTTAGCAACCAAAATGCTGGCTCAGAAACTCTGGCATTTGAAGCACGCAAGTCTTAAAGTTACAAGACCCTTGCACCCCTCGCCCTTTAGAAAAAAAACCCAGGGGTGTTCAAACTTGACAGCTTTAAGACTTGTGGACTTCAATTCCCAGAATTCCTCCTCCAGTCATATTGGCTCAGGAACTCTAGCATTGAAACACACAAGTCTTAAAGCTGTCAAGCTACAAGACCCTTGCACTCCTAACCCTTTAGGAAAAAAACCAGGGGTGTTAAAACTTGACAGCTTTAAGATTTGTGGACTTCAACTCCCAGAATTCCTCCTCTCACTCTTCATCTTGATGATGTGCGGACGGGTGGGGGGAGAGAGCTGGAACCAGTTCTAAATGGCACTTTAGATTTGTGGAACCTCTATAGAAGAGGTTAGAACTGACAGGAATCCACCCCTGGTTGGCTTCCAACAGGGGTGGTGATGATGTCAGTTGAGTTTTAGGCCTAAATGGTCCCATTCTAACTTTGTATAAGTCTATGGAAAAGTATTAATAGTAGAATAAATTATATACATCACTTTATGTCCAATACAATGTGTAGGTATTTAAAACAAACACATCCAAAGGAAATAAAAGATACAACTGTGTTTTAAAGACCTTTCAGGAAAAATAAATGACAACACAATACTTTCTGAATTACTTAGAAACAAGTACATTCACAATTTGATTGTTGAGCATGATGTTTCTTCCCAGAATATCTTGCCAAAAGAGATTCAAAATGAAAACAATGTGAACATATTTTTGGAAAAATAAAGACCTTTAATCATAGTACATCCCAATTATATATATATATATATATATATATATATATATATATATATATATATATATATATATATATATATATATATATATATATATATATATATATATATATATATATATATATCAGACTTGAACTGTATGTGTGTGTGTGTGTGTGTGTGTGTGTGTGTGTGTGTGTGTGTGAATATATAGTATATATTCCAAAATGAAACAATTGCCAGAAACAAAAAATCCCACATATTTTAGGAACAATTAGCCAACTTTTCTGGTAAAAATTAAAAATGGATAGACCTTACCAGAAAAGTTGGCTAATTGTTCCTAAAATATGTGGTTTTTTTGTTTCTGGCAATTGTAATGTTTCATTTTGGACGTGATATGATTGTTCAGATAATTTGGCAACAATTTTGTAGCTTTAAATACAGCTATTGAGATATACTTTCATCATATCCAGGGAACATCTGGAAGTTTAAAAGAGATCTTATTGAGGCAGGGAGGGAAATGGAATAACATGTGTGATATTTGAATAAATCCTGCACCCCTAGTACATGTGGTGCTTCTACTATGCCAGTATTTCATACAGATAAAGTTCAGTGTATACTTAATATTTGAACCTGTTTGAAATCTGGGCCTTAGCATGTTTTGTGAGTGCATAAGATCATAAAAGACAATTGTATTCGTTATGTGTTTATTTTCAGCATTTTTTTCTACTGGTCAATAAAAATCTCAAAGCAAGAAATGAAGTTACAAGTATATATTGTATAAGGGATGTGGTGCTCAGAGGATAAGATGCAGAGCTTGTCGATCAAAAGGTTGGCAGTTCAGTGATTCAAAACCCAGCTGCTGCTCCCGTTATTTGTCCCAGTTTCTGTCAAGCTAGCAGTTTGAAAGCATGCAAAAAATTCAAGTACAAAAATATGGAACACCTTTGGTGGAAAGGTAACAGCGTTCTACATTTAGTCATGCTGGCCACATGACCATGGAGATGTCTTCGGACAGCGCTGGCACTTCGGCTTTGAAATGGAGATGAGCAGCGCCCCATAGAATCAGAAATGACAAGCACATATGTGTGAGGGGAACCTTTATCTTTATATATGGTATATAACCCTACCACGGCTGAGCTCCAAAAATCTAACTACTAAACATGGCAATGAGCTCTTTTCTATTATCTATATTTGTCTGGATTTTTACGGCCATGATATGAACTATCAAGACTATAATTGTAATATATATGAATAGGGCTACCATATACATTGAGTGGCAAGCACAAGTGGTCTTCTTCAGATCATAAAATATGTGGTCTATCCCATATCTCAACTCTCTTGAGTACTGAAGAGTACTGAATACCCAAAGACTAATTAAGGTAATTTATAAAACAAGATGGATCTATTTCGAGGCCACTATAGTCAAATTGGTGGGGTAAAGGATGCCAACTTGACTGTCAGTAGATTATGTCATTGCCAACATAAGCAAATATACAAACAACTATTGTAGGCATTAGCCAGTCATATAATAAATACCACGACTGAATCTAAATTATTATATAATAAATTGAATAATAATTTGGGCATTTATTTCAGGAAACATTTATTTTCTTTCCCTGTCTATTTATATTTGAGAAGGCTGATGTTATGAATAATTAAAACTGCATACATCACATCTAGCAAGAAATACATCATATCATGGCTATAATATGATTCCTGCTTTGCTGACTGGATATTTAAAAATGGAACTGTGACTATTGACATTTTTGAACTGTGAGTTTTTGTATTAAATATAGTTTCGAGATCAGTATATTAATTTGAACTTCTGTTCAATTTCATCAGTTTATATAAACTAAATATGAAATCTGACCATTAGATTAAAATGCTAAATACAATTCAATATTAAAATAAAAAAAGCAAACAAATGCATAAATAAATTAAAGCTTAACAGCAATAGATTTGAGTTTGATGTAGTCCTGGGCATAAGGAATCCCTTAAAATATGAAGGTGATATTATCATTAACTGTTTAGATTATTCATTAACCTTCACTAATGTAAGATGCTTGACATGCATTTCTAAGAACCTCTGAAAGAGATATTAGAACATGATGAATCCTTTTTTCATTCCCAGACTAGGGAGAGTATCTGCATAACACTCATTCTTGTGTTACATCAGTAGCTTGTGATCTAGATTTACTTAAGTACCAGTTATTTATTGATTCACTTTCTGAAAACCTAAATACATATTTTGAAATGATATTAATTATTTCATGCATTTTTATTCTTTCCTCTAGAAGCCATACAAATGTTTCTCAGAGTTACAACATTATATTTATAAAATAACAATAAAAATTATTTTGCATAAATAATTTGCAAATGGATCTATCCTGTAGCTGTAGGAATAACATCAAGGGACATGTCTTATTGTTGATGATGCATCAATGCAGAATTATGTAATCGTCAGGTCAGTTTCAATTGCCAATCATGTACCTAACTTCTACTTATTTTTTGTTACTCTACCTGCCTGGTTGTCCCTTTTATATTGAGCACTGAAATGCTTCATTTGAAAGGACTTAAAAAATCACCAGGTGCAAAACACAGTGCCCTATTTTTGACAGGTATAAACTATTGCCTTTCACTTATCTTTCAGTCATTGTACTTTCTAGATTTACTTCAAAGTACTTGTCGTGTGTAAGACATAAAGTCTTACACAAAATCCAGTTCCACATTCCACTTTACGTAGAAACAAATCCAGTGTTCTAAAACATTATATAGTTTATCAGTTTTTCTTCTTGATGTCCTTACAAATTAAACATAATTAAACAGCTTTCACTGTTCTTTCAATTGATTTATTGATATACCTGATTTATTGCATTTTGGGTTTTTTAATGTTGTTTTGCTGTCTAGTTATTTCATAATATATCATAAATAGCAACATACAAGCTATTGTAAACATGGATCATATGTATATTTGTATACATAATAATGTCTATTATATTAGTGTGTGACTGCCTGGTATATATAGACATAAATGTAAATGTATTTTATATGGGTGCTTGGGTGTTTATGTCTGTATCTGTACAGTGCCTTTCCACAAATTCCACAAGTCCTGTTATAGAAGAAGGTACAATATTTTAATTTGTTAACAGATAATCAAATATACAGTGAAGTCATGATTAAACCAGATGCATTAACCTTTTGTACATAAGTAATTTGTAGAATTAGACTGTAATATGATCTGTCATAAGTTATTCATTCCTGCAATCTTATATAACATTAGTACAAATTATTTTAATATAAAAAAACTTTTAGTACAGAAATTATATAGATACTTAAATAAATGTAAACCATGCTGAAGTCAAAAGGGCTTACTTTGTGGTAATTACAGTTATTTTTCCTCTAAAACTGACCCTTATTTTAAAATAATTCAAGCAATAATTACCAGAAATGATAGCTACACCAATATATGGGTTCTATAAAATCTGTCAATCTGGAAATCACAGTAAGAATTTCAATAATTTATTTAATATAAAATATTATATATTAAATGCATATTTGTATGCAAGATTATTTTCATATTTATTATTATTATTATTATACAATTGTATCACAGCGGCCAGTTGTTTTACCGGATTTGGCATTGGTTACTAGTCGGGTCCCACCCAGGGGCCAAAGACGTCATAACGTATTTTCGTAATATGCGTGCAGATCCAAGCAGTGTGGCTTTTTGCATTTGACTGATGGTGATTTTGTCAATTTTTAACTGTTTTAAATGTTATTCCAGTGCTTTTGGAATAGCACCCAGTATGCCAATTACCACTGGAATTACACCTGCTGGTTTGTGCCATAGTCGTTGGATTTCGATTTTTAAGTCCTGGTATTTTGCGATTTTTTCATGTTCCTTCTCGGAGACCCTGCTATCACCTGGTATTAAGATGTCTATGATTGTGACCTTATTTTTCTCAACCAGTGTGATGTCTGGTGTATTATGCGCCAGTATTTTGTCCGTTTGTATACCGAAATCCCACAAGATCTTGACCATCTGATTTTCGGTGACTTTGTCAGGCTGATGTTCCCACTAGTTTGTTGCTGTTTTAATATTATAATTTTTGCACAAATTCCAATGGATCATTTGTGCTACTCAATTGTGCTGCATTTTTTTACAGCAGCTGAGTATGTGATCAACAGTTTCATCAGCTTCTTTGCAAAGTCTGCATTTGGCATCATCAGAGGATTTTTCGATTTTGGCCTTAGTGGCATTTGTGCGGATAGCTTGTTCTTGTGCAGCCAGGATTAGTGACTCTGTTTCTTTCTTTAATGTACCTTTTGCTAACCATAACCAAGTTTGTTCACTGTCCACTTTATCTTTTATTTTTTCCAGAAATTGGCCATGCAGTGCTTTGTTCTGCCAACTCTCCATTCTTGATTTTATCATATCTTTTCTGTATTCTTGTTTTGTCTGTTGGGCCTTCAGTAGATTTTTTGTTCTTTACTTCGATTAATAGAAGTTCTTGACTTTCTTTTAAATAATCAGCCAGTGCATGTTTTTCTTCTTCAACTGTTTGCTTCACTTGTAATAATCCTCTGCCACCTGATTTTCGGGGCAGGTATAATCTATCAGTATCACCACGTGGATGTAAACTGTAGTGCATTGTCATTAGTTTCCTGGTTTTTCGGTCCAAAATGTCAAATCAGCTTGTGTCCAGTTAACTATACCAGCTGTGTATCTTATAACTGGTATTTATGGCCTTGATTGTATTTCCACCATTCAATTTAGATTTCAAAATTTTCCTAACTCTGTTGGTGTACTCTCGCCTGACAATAGTTTTTACTTCTCCATGCTTGATGTTATCCAACTTCAGAATGCCTAAGTATTTGTAGGCTTCATTTTCATTGCATTTAATTAGTTGGCCATTGGGCATTTCAATTCCCTCAGATGCAGTGATTTTGCCCCTTTTTATGGATACAGTGGCACATTTTTCCATGCCAAACTGCATTGAAATATCGGTGCTGAATACTCGGACTGTGTTTATCAATGACTGGATTTCTATTTTGGACTTTCCATTTCAAATCATCCATATATAGTAAATGCAAAATTTTTTCAGCTTCTTTGGCTGTTTGGTAGCCTAATTTCATTTTTTTTAAGATTACTGATAGTGGGATCATTGCGATGATGAAGAGAAGAGTGAAAGTGAATCACCCCAGAAAATTGCTCGCTTGATATTAACCATTCCGTAGATCTCATTTCCTACTACCAACTCAGTTCTCCATTGTTTCATCGCCTTTTCAGTAAAGGATATAATATTTTTGCTAATGCCAGTTATTTCTAAGCATTTTATGATCCAACTATGTGGCAGTGAGTCAAATGCCTTTTTGTAATCAATCCAGACCATATTCAAGTTCGTTTTTCTGTTCTTACAATTTTCTAATATCATTTTATCAATTAGGAGCTGTTCTTTTGTGCTCCTGCTTCTTCTTTTGTTGCCTTTTTACTCTACTGGCAAGATGTTGTTTGTTACCAAATAATCCATCATGTTACCTGCAATAATGCCTGTGAGTAATTTGAAGGTTGTCGGCAAGCATATTATTGGTCTGTAGTTTTCAGGTGTTGTTCCTTTAGTTGCATCTTTCTGAATCAAGTATGTTTTTCCAGTTGTCAACCATTCATCAATTTGGCCCTTTTGTAAAATTTCATTCAGTTGCCTGGTCAATATTGCATGTAAACTGGTCAGATATTTGAGCCAGAAACCATGTAATTGGTCCTTTCCAGGTGATGTCCAATTCTTTACCTTTTTTACTCAATTTTTGACCATCTCGGTTGTTATTTCTAATACTTGCATTTGTTTGTTGCCAATGCTTTTCTCAAAGTCATGAATCCACTTTGCTTCCTTATTGTAGTCCTTTGCATTTTCCCACAATTCTTTCCAGAATTCAACTGTGGCCTGCTTTTCTGGTTTTTCACTTTTGGTGTCACGATTCACATTAAGACTTTGATAAAAACGCTGTTGGTCTGATTGAAATTGCTGATTTTGTTTATATTGGATGATTTGTGCCTCATATCTTTCAATTTTTCTAGCTGTTGCTGTTATCTGCTGTTTTACAATCTCTACAGCTTCATTGATGTTTCTTGTATCCAATCTATATCTTCTGATTAGCAAATCTATGATTTTGTTGTTTTTAAGCCGTTGCTCATGCATGTTCTTTAAGTTACTAGCATCTGCCCTTAATTTTTTGACTTTTAGTTCTAATCAGATTTTCCACTTTGGCTTTGATGCTTTTTCTGTTGTGTGACTAGGTACTTTGATTTTAATGCCTAGTTCGTTAGTGACCATTACAGCTGCGCTGTACATTAACTGGTTCATTTCCAAGATGGATCCCGATTCAATTGTTGAAAGTACTGCATTAACCATTTTCATGATAGTGGCCAAAATTTTCTTAGGCACAGTTTTTAGTGAGGGTAAACGTTGCCTTTCCTCATTAAGCAGAAAATGCTCTATGATCTTATCCTTCAATTCTTTTTGTTTTTGAGTCAGTTCATCAGTTGGTTCAGTGATAACTGGTTGTAGTGGTGGTGGTGTTATTTCCTCCCCGACAGCTTCTTCTGGGAGTTCTACTACAATGTCTTTAGTTGTGTCTTGAATATCAGTTATTTCCGCTTGTGATATTGTTTTTTGGGTTTTGCAATTTGCCTGAATTTCCTCTAGTTCAACTTCACTAAACACTTTATTCTGTATAATAAATCGCCTTTGATCTGCTAGTCGTTGTTCACTAACATTTGAATCTGGGTATTGTTGTTTCCATAATTCATACATTCGCTTTAAATAACTTCTTTTTTCTGGCTCTGAGTTGTAGTAACAGGCCATTATGGCGCGGGTTTCATCTGCACTATATTTTTGTCATTTTTTTGGCTGGTCCACTTGTAGCCCACTTGTCGACGGATGTCCAGGGACCCCAACATTCACCGCGGCCCTTGTTAACCTGCGCGACGACCGATGCGGTATGGAATTCTTATTCATTTTTTTCACCATATTGTATGGGTTGGCGGGGTTTTTTTATGGGACCAGATGCCAACCTGACTCCAACCCTCCTCCTTTCTCATCCGGGCTTGGGACCGGCAACGGCAGAGTAGTAGTAGTAGTAGTAGTAGTAGTAGTAGTAGTAGTAGTAGTAGTAGTAGTTGTTGTTGTTATTATTATTATTATACAATTGTATCACAGTGGCCAGTTGTTTTGCTGGATTTGGCATTGGTTACTAGTCGGGCCCCACCCAGGGGCCTAGGACGTCGTAACGTATTTTCGTAATATACGTGCAGATCCAAGCAGTGCAGCTTTTTGCATTTGACTGATGGTGATTTTGTCAATTTTTAACTGTTTTAAATGTAATTCCAGTGCTTTTGGAATAGCACCCAGTGTGCCAATTACCACTGGAATTACCACTGCTGGTTTGTGCCATAGTCGTTGAATTTCGATTTTTAAGTCCTGGTATCTTGCGATTTTTTCATGTTCCTTCTCGGCGACCCTGCTATCACCTGGTATTGCGATGTCTATGATTGTGACCTTATTTTTCTCAACCATGTCTGGTGTATTATGCGCCAGTATTTTGTCGGTTTGTATACGGAAATCCCACAAGATCTTGACCATCTGATTTTCTGTGACTTTTTCAGGCTGATGTTCCCACCAGTTTGTTGCTGTTTTAATATTATAATTTTTGCACAAATTCCAATGGATCATTTGTGCTACTGAATTGTGCCGCAATTTATAATCAGTTTGCGTGATTTTTTTACAGCAGCTGAGTATGTGATCAACAGTTTCGTCAGCTTCTTTGCAAAGTCTGCATTTGGCATCATCAGAGGATTTTTTGATTTTGGCCTTAATGGCATTTGTGCGGATAGCTTGTTCTTGCGCATCCAGGATTAGTGACTCTGTTTCTTTCTTTAATGTACCTGTTTTTAACCATAACCAAGTTTGTTCCCTGTCCACTTTATCTTTTATTTTTTCCAGAAATTGACCATGCAGTGCTTTGTTCTGCCAACTCTCCATTCTTGATTTTATCACATCTTTTCTGTATTCTTGTTTTGTCTGTTGGGCCTTCAGTAGATTTTTGTTCTTTACTTCGATTAATAGATGTTCTTGACTTTCTTTTAAATAATCAGCCAGTGCATGTTTTTCTTCTTCAACTGTTTGCTTCACTTGTAATAATCCTCTGCCACCTGATTTTCGGGGCAGATATAGTCTATCAGTATCACCACGTGGATGTAAACTGTAGTGCATTGTCATTAGTTTCCTGGTTTTTCCGTCCAAAAGGTCCAAATCAGCTTGTGTCCAGTTAACTATGCCAGCTGTGTATCTTATAACTGGTATTGCCCAGGTATTTATGGCCTTGATTGTATTTCCATCATTCAATTTAGATTTCAAAATTTTCCTAACTCTGTTGGTGTACTCTCGTCTGACAATAGTTTTTACTTCTCCATGCTTGATGTTATCCAACTGCAGAATGCCTAAGTATTTGTAGGCTTCATTTTCTTTGCATTTAATTAGTTGGCCATTGGGCATTTCAATTCCCTCAGATGCAGTGATTTTGCCTCTTTTTATGGATACAGTGGTGCATTTTTCCATGCCAAACTGCATTGAAATATCGGTGCTGAATACTCGGACTGTATTTGTCAATGATTGGATTTCTATTTCTGACTTTCCGTAGAGTTTCAAATCATCCATATATAGTAAATGCGAAATTTTTTCAGCTTTTTTGGCTGTTTGGTAGCCTAATTTCATTTTTTTTAAGATTACTGATAGTGGGATCATTGCGATGATGAAGAGAAGAGGTGAAAGTGAATCACCCTGGAAAATTCCTCGCTTGATATTAACCATTCCGTAGCTCTCATTCCCTACTGCCAACTCAGTTCTCCATTGTTTCATTGCCTTTTCAGTAAAGGATGTAATATTTTTGCTAATGCCAGTTGTTTCTAAGCATTTTATGATCCAACTATGTGGCAGTGAGTCAAATGCCTTTTTGTAATCAATCCAGACCATATTCAAGTTCGTTTTTCTGTTCTTACAATTTTCTAATATCATTTTATCAATTAGAAGCTGATCTTTTGTGCCCCTGCTCCTTCTTTTGTTGCCTTTTTGCTCTACTGGCAAGATGTTGTTTGTTTCCAAATAATCCATCATGTTATCTGCAATAATGCCTGTGAGTAATTTGAAGGTTGTTGGCAAGCATGTTATTGGTCTGTAGTTTTCAGGTGTTGTTCCTTTAGTTGCATCTTTCTGAATCAAGTATGTTTTTCCAGTTGTCAACCATTCATCAATTTGGCCCTTTTGTAAAATTTCATTCAGTTGCCTGGCCAATATTGCATGTAAACTGGTCAGATATTTGAGCCAGAAACCATGTAATTGGTCCTTTCCAGGTGATGTCCAATTCTTTACCTTTTTAACTCGATTTTTGACCATCTCAGTTGTTATTTCTAATACTTGCATTTGTTTGTTGCCAATGCTTTTCTCAAAGTCATGTATCCACTTTGCTTCCTTGTTGTAGTCCTTTGCATTTTCCCACAATTCTTTCCAGAATTCAACTGTGGCCTGTTTTTCTGGTTTTTCACTTTTGGTGTCACCATTTACATTAAGACTTTGATAAAAACGCTGTTGGTCTGATCGAAATTGCTGATTTTGTTTATATTGGATGATTCGTGCCTCATATCTTTCAATTTTTCTAGCTGTTGCTGTTATCTGCTGTTTTACAATCTCTACAGCTTCATTGATGTTTCTTGTATCCAATCTGTATCTCCTGATTAGCCGATCTATGATTTTGTTGTTTTTAAGCCGTTGCTCATGCATGTTCTTTAAGTTACTAGCATCTGCCCTTAATTTTTTTATTTTTTGTTCTAAACGGATTTTCCACTTTGGCTTTGATGCTTTTTCTGTTGTATGACTAGGTACTTTAATTTTAATGCCTAGTTCATTAGTGACTATTACAGCTGCGCTGTACATTAACTGGTTTGTTTCCAAGATGGATCCTGGTTCAATTGTTGAAAACACTGCATTAACCATTTTCATGATAGGGGCCAAAATTTTCTTCGGCACAGTTTTTAGTGATGGTAAACGTTGCCTTTCCTCATTAAGCAGAAAATGCTCATGATCTTATCCTTCAATTCTTTTTGTTTTTGAGTTAGTTCATCAGTTGGTTCAGTGATAACTGGTTCTAGTGGTGGTGATGTTATTTCCTCCCCAAGAGCTTCTTCTGGGAGTTCTACTATAATGTCTTTAGTTGTGTCTTGAATATCAGTTATTTCCGCTTGTGATATTGTTTTTTGGGTTTTGCAATTTGCCTGAATTTCCTCATGTTCAACTTCACTAAACACTTTATTCCATATAATAAATCGCCTTTGATCTGCTAGTCGTTGTTCACTAACATTTGAATCTGGATATTGTTGTTTCCATAATTCATACATTCGCTTTAAATAGCCTCTTTTTTCTGGCTCTGAGTTGTAGTAACAGGCCATTATGGCACGGTTTTCATCTGCACTATATTTTGTCGTTTTGTTGGCTGGTCCACTTGTAGCCCACTTGTCAACGGATGTCCAGGGACCCCAACATCCGCCGCGGCCCTTGTTAACCCGCGCGACGACCGATGCGGTATGGAATTCTTATTTGTTTTTTTCACCATATTGTATGGGTTGGCGGGGTTTTTTTTACGGGACCAGATGCCAACCTGATCCCAACCTTCCTCCTTTCTCATCCGGGCTTGGGACCGGCAATGGCGGAGTTGTTGTTGTTGTTGTTGTTGTTATTATTATTATTATTATTATTATTATTTGCAGCCATGAGTGAAAGCAGCATCCATTTTGGTGCCATATTGCTCCTTTGCAGGGAAAAAAACTTTCTACTGTTTTGAGGAAAGTATTTATACAAATTTACTCAATAACTTACTGGACATTTTATCATGACTGCTAGTTCAGAGAACATGTCTTTCAGTTAGAATTATATTCCTGTGCCAGTAGGTGATTTGTACAGTTGCTGCATGTGCCCTCCCAGTCCCCCAAAAGAGCATTTTGTCAATTTACAAAAATCACCTGTTTGAAAGTGATGCTGGGGATAATAGTGTACTTTCAAAAGGAAATAAGATAGGAAATGTGGCAAATGTCTTTGTCTGCATGCGTGCATGTATGCATGACAAGTTTGGAAAAAAAGTAAACTAGACTTTGCAGAGATAATTTAGGGCTATGCATAGGAACTTGGCCTATAACTCTGTTGCCTGCTTCTCTACATGCATTGTGCTTGAAGCATTGAGTTGCTACCTTTTTCACTCCATAAATGAAATATAGTACATTGTGAGTCATTTGGACATGTATAACTGCAATCATTTGTAACAGAAATTATTCAGTAACAGTGTGAAATTGAAATCATTTAAAGTAAGGGTGGGGGAGAACTTGCAGTGAAATTATATTTTCAGCACAATAACATGTTAAAAACATAAATACAAAAAGTTGAGCTTGAATCCTGTTTATAGAAGGAGGCTATTTTATGTTCAGCATTAATGTGATCTTGATTTTAAAATTATATTTAAAATGATCCTCTGCCTGATAATGGAATTGCTGTGCAAATATTGCAAATTACATAAAATTAGAGCTATTATACAGACTGTATGCTTCTGGATTAATCTACGCAGGATTTAGTATCCATGTAAATCAGAGCAGATTCTGCCCTCTGGTGCCCTAAGGGCTGCTTTGCTAGAATAGCACCCAGGAATTCACTGATATAAAGAATAAAAGATAATGCCAAGAGTAGCAGAAACTATGAGTTCCATTTACGGATAACATTTTCTACACAAGCCTTGTCAGAATGAAGGGAAACTGTACAAGAGCATAGAAGAACAGTATTCTCCTTTTCTTTAATAAGACTCATAGATGTATCACACTAGTAGATCTAATTATACAAATGTAAAAAGTGTTGCTCTGTATGTGTATGTGTGTGTAAGCTTCCCAAGAAAGCTTTTTAGCATGCATTTTGGCAAATATAACCTGTGTATGGCCAATACAAGTGAGCAAACTATATCTATTAGCAATAATTTAGTAGGCACTGTCAAAAGTCCAAGAAAAAGTATATTGCACAAAACCAACCAGGTTGGCATGGAGAAGAATAAAAGTCCAAATTAGTTTATAATTGCTCCATCTTCTGATTTTTATTCCAGCATGATTAATAAAAATAACTATTAAAATCTCTCTTATTTTAGACAGCGTGGAAAATGCTTTATTGTACCACTAAATTATCCTTTTGTTGAATTTTTAATAATGTCCATGCTCGGGGTAATGCATAACATGTAGTAAGCAAGTACTGGTGAATCATCCTCTTTTAAAAAAAAACATTTGAAACCTTGGGAGGGGGAAAGAGAAAAAAATAGTGAAATTGTTAAGTGGAGATTTTTTACTTTCCTTTTTCCTGCGAGAAAGCCTCTGTTCATTTAAAATTAAGGCTGTGAAAGAAATAAGCACCACTGCATAGATTTTTTTTCTAATGATATCAGGTTTTAAAAAATCCAGTTAGGATATAAATGACATTTTTGTGTTGCATTACACAATTTTCCACTGGTGATTGCTAAACCATCTTCAGGTTCTGTTTAAAATCTTTCCCTAGCTTGTTAGGAATTGTATTTCCTTCTTCTGGTTTTATTCTTCAAGGCAAATAAAATAATACAGCCCTAGAAACAATTCTGAATTGTTTGTCCTCCATCCCCTCCCCCATCCATTTCTTTCCCTCCACTTCTACTTATATCAGTTGAGCCCAAGTTGAAACACAGCTTTGCCTTAAAAAAGTGTCTAAGACACAAGTTCAGTGACAGCCAATTATAAAATGACAGTAGCATTATAAGCAAAACTACATGCAAAAGCAGATATCCCAGCCTTTTTATATCTACAATTTATTACTTTGAAGTGTGTGTGTGTGTGGGAGGAAGGGGGTCAGTTAGAATTCTTCCTTTAAATTAATCTGTGCAGGTTACAAGTGCTTTGGATAAACAACAACACAAATCCATACTCATTTTTGTCCCGTGACAGCCTAAAGCAGCAATATGTTAAACTTAGCTGCTTTTCTTCATGTCAAGGAGAGTTAGAGCCTACAACAAGTCTGCATTTCACCAGATGCAGGAGCCAGAACAAAAGGACTTAATGAAATGATCTGTTTACAAAAACGGTAAGTGCAGGTCTGCATTAAATTCTTTTTAAATGTGGGTTTCAGAACATTCTCTTATAGTCTTTCTGATATCTTTCTAAATGAACTGGGTTTTAATGGGTTTTTTTTTAATTGGAAAAATATTTTTAACATCTTTCATTGTCATGTCCCAGAAGTCATACTCCCACCAACTTTCATATAGCATTTCTAAATAGTCAGGAAAAGATAAATCAAAGGCTGAACTGTAACCTTACACTTATATACTTGTTAAATGACTTTTTTACAGTCTGTTATTGCTAGAAATTGGATTGCTTTTAAACTAATGTTGTCTGGCGGGCAAAAGTGAGTGAAACCGCAAAGCCTGGAGGAACACTAATTACTTGTTTTAATTAGCAGCAACTTTCACTAGAGTATAATCTCCCTACAGGCCACTTTTCAGTAGGTGTGGAAAAAATGATGTAGAAACAAACCAATAATCTCTTATTTGCCCCTAAATGAGAGCTATACTTATTTTTTTTCCTAGTGTAGACATATAATTTTGTACAAGCTGCCAAACCCTTAGGGAACAAGGCCTACAATGTCGGCTGTTCAATTCAAAGATCTTTAGCAATCAATTGCACAATAGAGCTCCTTATTTTATACTGCTACATCATAAAAGTGCTCCTTTTGTTACATTTCCATCCTTTATAGGATCTTAATCCTTTTCTTTTCAGGCCCGTTTACAGGAAAATTCCACAGGGATATCCTATTTGCCACAAGGACTAAACTGGTCCACTCAGAAGGCAGCATGTCAAGGTTTGAGTTTCTTCCCACCCTCCTGCCACCCTCTAGACGACATTAAATTGCACTGTTCATTCCTTTCACCATAGAAGAACCGCCTTGGTGATGATAGGCAAAGAAACATTCCATTACATTGTCTTATGATGCCACTGTAGTGTCTAGCAGCTCTTATCACTCCCTAGTTACAAGCTCAGCTATGGGATTCAGCTTGCCATAACCTCCGAAATAAAAATGCTGCAGAACCTCCGATTTGCAGCAGGAATGCATTTTATTTTATGAAAATTCTCACTAAAGAAATCTGCAGTTTTGCCACTGTGGACTAAATAAATTTACTTATTTTATGAATGAGTAAATTTATTTACTTCACAATGGCAAAGATGTAGATTTTCTTTAGTGAGAATGTATGGTCTTGTACTACCATTCTTAACCCAATGTATCATTAGCCATTACTAACCCAATATATATTAGATTTTAATGTTATTGATATCAGCTAAATTTAAAATAAGAATAGAGTTGAAAGATACCTTTCTACCTCTTAAATTATATATATTAAAACACAAACAATAACATTGTGTTATTATTAAAGTGCATTACTATTACCTTAAAGCCATAACTTTTTAAACAATGGTTCCAAAAATAACTGAGCTTTCTATGTACGCAGTTCACAACACTTTTTAAAAGTATATCTGAAAATAGAAAAAGAACCCCAAAATTACATTTAACATCCCCTTTGTAACTTCCTCTCGTTTTACTAATAATGTAAAACACTTTTTTATTGTAGATTCATTTCCGAGCAATGTTCAAAGGATTAGACCGCATAAGGATTCATTGATAACTTCTGGGGAAATAATATGCAGTCAAGGATTGAGTTTTTTTCAAAGTTTCATATGTACGAAAATCCTGTTTACATTTGCTCGGAAACAAATTCTATTCCCTGTCCCGTTTCTATACCCAGAATGGGAATTTAATTCTAGAAATTTTCAGTATCCTAATTAACTGCATACATAGAAAGTTCAGTTATTTTTAGAACCAATGTTAAAACAGTTATGATTTTTATAGTCATGCACTTTAATAATTATACAATGTTATTGTTTGTATTCATATATATGTGTGTGTGTGTGTGTGTGTGTGTGTGTGTTATACACACACACACATACACTATTTTACTTTGTTATTCTAATAACCATACTTATATTCTCAAAAATCTGTGTGAAAAATTTCAGGAACAGTTTGCCTTGATTTGTTAGCTCAGAGCACTTTTATGGAGTTTGGCAGTATATTGCAATGTACTCTTTGTACTATATGGTAAACATGAAGGGAAAATGCTATTTCTGTGCAAAACAAGAACAACTGAAGAAGACATTATAGAGCTTTGAGACGACAAAATACAGAAAAAGCTTTTTTTCCTAGTTGCTGTGTGTTGTTGCTAAACAATATTATTTTTGTCAAAACACAAAGTTTGGAAATAGTGATAAGTCATTGAAAAAAAAAGTGATCCAGACTGAAGAAATTAAAATGCTTGGTGGCTGATATATCCGTTGCTTAATGTTTCAAATGAATTGAAGCTGAAAGGCAAAGTTATAGTTCCCAAAATGTGTGAAGAAAATTTATGTAAAGCTGGATACATGGTTTTTAGGAGGGTTTACATTTTGGTGTGGCCTTGCTAGCAATCTCTGCTTCCTTCCCCTCCCATCTTCCTCACCTTCTGTTCTGGCTCCAGCTAGCTGGCTGCCTGGAGAAGTGAAGCAAGACAGCAGAGGTTTGAATGGAAAAAGTAAACATTTACAACAAAGGATATAATTGAAAAGGGTTTTGTGAACAAGGGGCAGTGTCAGTAGAAAGAATGGTAGAGGGCGGAGCTGCGTGGAGCTCTTTTGTTTCGGCTCACAGTGGTGCAGCCAATAATATTGCATTGTGAACTATGCCGAAGTCTACCATCAAAGAAACAAGCTAATAGCCACCTCCTGACAAGACATCTAAACTACATATGACTAAAATGTTTATAGCTAATATGCTTTCTTATTATGAAATAAACCCACTCTCATTTTCAGATCTCTTTTTTTCTTTCATGCTCACTAAAAGAAATATACAGTCTTCCTGATTTTTTTAATAAACCTTATTGATAACCATCAAGCTGCTCTTTTCTACCAATAGCTTATGACTATCAGTGCTTTACTATTTGGGAATAGCAATTCTTATCCATTGAAGTTGTCATGTTTCTTATGAACTACAGTTGCCATTAGTATACAGCATTTCTTTTTCTCACTGGAACAAATCAAATGCTGATGATATGTTTACATGAGTAATCTTAGCTATGAATGATAGTCTTATTGCTACAGAAAAATAAATCTATTCATCACTCCTGAACTGAAATGCAACCATATTAATTACATAAATGATGGTTTTAAGATAAAAAGGTACTTTTCCCCTTGTTGTTGAGGCAGAGAATTGTTCTAACTACTCAAAACCACATTTGTAGAAACAGCATCCTAGCAATAAAAAAGAATTCAAAAGTACTCATTTATGACTAATGGAACTAGTATATTTCATCAAATATGTTGATTTATAATACAATTCTCAAGGTGGAAACAGGTCCAAATCAATCAAGAGAGGTCATGGTTATTTTCAGTTTGCTATATCGTGAATTACATTAAGATTCGTATTTAAAAGTATGCACTTCAGAAGTCCATGAAAGATAATCCTTTCAGAAATACTTAGTCTACAATTTGTTTGTAGGAGAGCGAGAGAAAGTAAAGAGGAGAGAGAGGGAGGGAGGGAGGGAGGGAGGGAGGGAGGGAGGGAGGGAGGGAGGGAGAGAGAGAGAGAGAGAGAGAGAGAGAGAGAGAGAGAGAGAGAGAGAGAGAGAGAGAGAGAGAGAGAGAGAGAGAGAGAGATTGAGATTTGCAGCAGTGGCCAAAACTCAAAGACAATACTCTAATAGTTTGTGAGTTTTTAGTATAGATGTCTAGAGGTCAAGGTACTCTAGTAAACTGTAGAAGAGATTTGTTCACAATTTTCAGCAAGTGCTGACTGTGGTTGGCTTATTTCTTGCTACCATAAATGAACTAGTTCTTATCATTAATATTTCATGGGGAGGAGCCATAGCTCAAGGGTGCAAGACATGCTTTGCATGCAGAAGTCTCCACCTTTAATGTCAGGCATTTCTAGTTAAAAGATAGAAGATGACCGTGGAAAAATCCTCTCTTGGAGGGATGATGTCAGGCAACAGCAAATAATATTATGGGAGTCAACCCAATCAGGATAAAGAGACTTCACTCTTTAAGTAGTCTGAAACATATCTCCTTTAGTGGATTCTTCTGCTGGTTTTATACACGTAAATGTAGGTAGCCCATATGAATCCAAAAAGTTAAACTGGCATTACATATCCAGCCTAGAATTTATACTCGTAGAATAGCAATGGCAAGTCCTGGTATGCCAGCAGCCTTATCATTAACATTATGTTGCTGTTGATGGAGAGATATGTTACAACTCATGCACCTTATAGCACATACATATTTTGTTGAGGAGAAGCCCAATGTCTTCTGTACATATTTTCCATCTAATTTATTTTACTACTTAACTACAATTAATAAATTATCATAGCAGGATGGATTCATCCAGTTTGCTTTTATTACTAGCTGATAACACGGCATTGCTCGAGTATTTATTTATAGGAGGAAAATGTCCGGACCAAATGTAATTTCTAATGTTGGATTTTCCTCCTTACCAGAGGGAGCTCCCCTGCAAATCTACTGCGCTGTACAGTAGAAGCCATTTTACGGCAGTAAAGTAGAAGCCATTACCCCCACAGTATTTTTTTCCAGAGAGTATATAGATTATTTTGATGGGAATTGGAGATCAACAAAAACATTTCTTCTTGCATTTTGACATGCTTTAGTCTGCTTAAATAATTGTAATGTCTATATCTTATTCCACCTTACTTTATGTCAATATTATCAAAGTATATTTTATAACTATAGTTGCAATGTTATGTCTCTAGTAGAGATGGGTATGATAATGAATTCTGTTAATATGTTGTTTGAAATCTCTGGCACATTGCCTATATTGTATAAGAATTGTGTTTTTTTGCAGATTCACTATACAGAATCAGAAAAGAAACCACCTCTCAAATGATACTAAATTTAAATATTAGAGAAACATTAAACAATATTAACTTTGCACTGGTTTAAACATAAAATGAATTCAGCTTCTTACACACGACTGCAGATGAGATTCATATGAAGCATCTTCTCCAAGTAAGGACAAATAGAATACTTCTCATCAGCTGCTGCCTATTTCCATCTAAACAAAGTGAACTAAAAAACTTAAAAGTATTTGAGAGATGTATGACATTGCACATTCAAATAAATAAATACCACAATGCATCTTTTAATCTTCTAAAAGATAAACCACTGCTAGTTAACTAACAACCATCTGCTAGCTGCAAGTTTCTAACACCTCCTGACCTATGACATTTATGACAAATTACATATCGAAGTGCAAGAGACGGCTTGTTAAAATGAAGCCCAAGGCCCACAAGTTCATGATCATTCTTGGCTTTAAAAGCATGGGTTAAACATGAACAAGAAACAGTTTGGACAGGAAACAGACATGGCAATGGCTAAAAGGAAATGAAATCCTAATCCTCTAACCCTTTGACTTTTTGCAGCTTGCTGTGTGCAGCAATGTGCTTTCGACCATTAAACTACCTTAACCTTCTGAAGAGCCAAATCAGTTCAAATTGCCTGCAAATTTGCACATTACCACACCAGACTTGGCCAATTCCCAATCGAAAATTGCACTGAGGATGAGCATTTAATGTAATAATTTTAACAAACAAAATACATTTCTTGTTTTCCTTATCCGTACACACAGCTAAAAGGACATTGTATACAAGCAACGTGAAGCAATAGTTTTCAGAGTCATAAAGAGAATGAGGAAAATACACGCAACTGAAATGCACTGGGGTTATAACATCTCAGGGCTTATTGTAGCTCCACTTCTTTCTAAACTGCCCGATACATTGTAAAATAGATTTAAATGTATTTCCCTCCTGTTAAGTCTTCAGAATAGTTATTATGACATTCACAACTGTTTTTGGATTTGGTGAGACCTTAACATAGGTTCTGTTTGTTGAAATGTTATCAATATCAGTGGGTAGTCCTATCAACCTTTATGCCTTTTTGCTGAATATAGGATATACTGACTCTTGGACTTACTCAAGGATGCCACCTTTGAATGCCAAACATAATCACTTGGCCTTTGAATGGGGTATATTTTTTTCAAAAAGAGCCTGTCTCTAAGTTAAGCAGAAAAATAACCAGTACAATTTCAGATTTTGCTTTGGAAGTTTCTTGGAATGGAGACCATACAGGTAATCCTAGACTTACGACCACTACCTTCATGACTTTTCAAAATTACAATGACTTCCCAGAGCCAACTTACAACCCAGTTTTGGAATTATAACAACTGCACATACGTACATAACACCCAACAATTTCATGGTTGCTTTTTGGGAACCCGGCAACTGGCTCATCTTTATGGCTGTTTCCCTTATCTTGTGATCACATGACTGCAATTTTCACCATTTGCTGGCATTCACTTCTGGTTATTGGCAAAAACACCCATTGAGGAAAATGAACAACCACAGCAGTCACTTAATGAACATTGTGAAAATATCATAACTTTGAATCCAATCGTGTGATGCCTTGACTTATGACTGTAATGACTTCCGACTGTAATTCCAGGCTCAGTAATGGTTGTAAGTTGAGGACCTGTAAACTGATATGTATTGAGATCACGTAGTTATCAAATGTTATACTAATGAACAAGGTAGGCAAGGAGTTCAGCCATGCCCTTGTGAATGGTGTAATTCTGAATATTTTTGTAATTTGCACAACCCAGGTGTCTGCACATGTTGATAAAAATAATGTACATCTGTGCCCAATGAGTAAAGAACAGATGGCACCTGTTATCAGTGAAGGGTAATTCATATGGAGGCTCACCATCTCAGTAAGAAACATGCAGCTGGCTAACTATAAGAGAATATATGAGGTTACCAATTTTATTTTTCAAATCTGCATGGATATTACAGTGCAGTCATATGACATTATTGGAATAACTTACAAAATGAATATATTAATAACCGGTATATATGAGATGGAAAAGTATACATCAGACACATATACTTAGGAAAAGTGAATGCAAAGTTGTGCATATCTAAAGAAATGTACACAATGGCCATAAGAATTTTCATTCAAACTACAATTTCATAGGTATTTTCCTTTCCATTTAAAGAATGGAAGGTCTTTTGAAAATTAAAAGCCACCCCAATAATTCTCTAGGATATTTTTATTTAATTATTAAATGAATTTATATGACCATTCAACTCACACATGATATCTTACTTTATTCTGTCTATCACTGAAAGCATCTCCTTATTTAAAAAATAATATAACTTCTGAGATACCAGCACATGATGACTTCTAAGCGTGCTTTTTCTCAATACATGTTCTCAGCACTGTAAATGTTTTCTTTCAAGATTTTGAAAGTCTGAATAGAATTGAGAGGAAGTAGTGGTAATAATTTAGCTGTTATAAGTTTAAAGATCAAGGTTTATTTTTCACATCCCAAAGCATTTTAATTCATTGATGTGTAGTGCTTTGGAACTCAAATTCTCTAAATTGTCTGTAATGATGTTATGGAAATGTATTACAGAAGTAATGTCATTTCAAAACAATTATCCTTCCTATAGTATGTTAAAGTTGATTTAAGAAAGTGGCACTATAATCTTTCATGCTAGTTAAAACGTATTTATCATTTTTCACTTGCCATTTCTTTTCCTTTTCCTTTTTAAAAGTTCTTCATAATTATTTCAAAAGAAAAGTAATGGACCAAAACATCCATGCTACTGCTTTCTCAAAAGTTTGCATTCAGCAACAGATTCTATAAAGCAACCTAATAGTTCTTTCCTTAGTTTTATAGTTGCAGTTATAGTTAAACTGTTGGTGGCGGGCATATTTTATGATGGGTTCATCAAAGCTTCATAGTTTCACCAGGTTCTGAAAACCATTAGCCTCACAATAGAAACAAACATTTGCAATGTTGGATAGTGCATAGTAGAAAATTCAGGATTAACATCAACAGAAAAAAAAAAAAGCAGAATCTGCCAAAACTGAAATTAACTGAAATTGTTTGTTTTTGTTTTGTTCTGTTTTTGCTTTGGTGAATTTTTCAATTAAGAGTTTTGACTTGAGGAATTTTCAATAGAACACAATACACCAACATTTATTAATCATTAGTAAAACAATATAGGACAGCTTCAGCCTGTGAGTAAAAGGGAATGTGTTTTCATAAAGAAAGCTTTGTTTTGTTTGGTGGGTTTTACTCGACCTCCTACTGTTGACATAACTAGCAGCAGTTCGTATTTGAAGCAGATTAAACAATGATCCTGCTTGACAATGGCTGTTTCTTTGGAGCATTTATAGGATTTGTCTCTAACTTAATATTTTTATTGAACATGTTTGGTATACACCTTACATAATCTTTAAATTATAGGAAGGCTGTTGCATGATACAGCCATTGGAGTAATGCCAGACATTTATAGCTCTCTGCAGTTTCATTTGTAACTGACCTACAATGCACCTGGTCTGCTATTTCCTTTTTCTAGGTTAGAAACAAGAACAATTCTCTCTAAATACCCTCTAGTCTCCATTAATGACTAGTTCACTTCCTTTTAATAAACAAATGTACATTTTTCACCTGTTTGATGAATGCACATTTACGACATTAATGGAAAATAACTTTCTATTTTTATACTTGCCAAACAATTTTCTCTTTAAAATGTTAAAGTAGCTGTGATTATGCAAATCTTCCCATTTCATCTCCTGTTTAAGTATGCAGTTGTTTTGAATAATCACAGGGATGTATGCAATGGTTGTTTTATGCTGGCATAAAGAACTGAGTCTTTGATTCCATGTACTTTATTCCATGATCTCCTTGAAAGCACCAGAGTTTATGATATTAGAAGGATAGAAGAGGGTAGTTTGAAGGATTGATAAAAATCAAGAGGCTTGACTTATATAAATACAATTGTTTTCTATTATTAGATTCAGGTCATTAAATAAGAATATTGCAAAATGCAATGTTGCAATGGATCTCTGAATAAGTAATATAATTTTTTTTGCTCTTCCCATCCTGCAGCCTTCAAATCTGTTCCATACAAACCCAGATTCTCTGCAGCAGATTTTTGAGATGCAGATACAAACGTTAAAAGTATAGATCCCTCTTGACCAGATAGATTTTAAATCTCCTTATGGAAGGAACCCTGAATTGCTGTGCTCTCTGTTATAGGCATGCACACAACATGCAACTAATTAACAAAACCTTTGTACAGGATGATGCAAAGGTAAATATTGAAAAAAGACAGGAAAGCAAATTTTTTAAATGTCATCAAGCCCTGTTCTTGCTTCTGTTTGATTTTCATTAAGAAAATATACATTGTTTTTGACTTGGAAAAGTTATTAGTGGCATTTGATTGGGCAACAAGCTTAGCCTCTGTGGAGATGAAGCCTTTGTTTAAACATCAGTGATTTTTTTTATGTCATTGTCTAATCTGTCAGATTAGATGAGCATGTGTATTTAGGGTGGAAAGATGTGCAGCTACACCTGCTGTGCAAAGCTATGAATTCACAACTCTTCTGACTATTAGGACACTAAAGAGACAGGTCAAGGTAGTTGTGATAAGGATGATTCAAATAAGCAGGAGATTGTGGTCCAAAATGAAGAACTTTGGAAAGCCGAAATGGGGACCCAGGTATCACACATCATTGCACAAGAAGATCAAGATATGTAAAAAGAGAAGTCATATTCTGGTTGGTGATTCAATCATAAGGGATGTAAATTTAGGAAAGGATATGGAGGTTTTAAAAGAGGTCAGGTGTCTGCCAGGTGCTACTGCCAGCAGAGACAAGAGGTGTATTCTTTAGATATTCAAGAATGCAAGTAAGGACTGTCATGTTGATGCTATTATAAATCTTGGCACAAATGATCTGTCCCAAAAAGATGTACTTTCGGTGAAGAATGATTTCCAGAGCTTGGGATATGAACTTAGTAGTGTAGGTTGTAGGCTTATCTTTTCAGAAGTTTTACCAGTATATAAGGAACAAAAAGGGAAGGGCCAGCATGTAGCAGAGTTTAATGTGTGGCTAAAGGAGTGTGTAAAAGGGAAGGCTTTGGTTTTATTAGTCATGATGCCTGCAGCTGGTCCAATGAAAAACTGTACAAAAGAGATGGTTTGCACCCATCTAAGAAAGGGACTGAGTTACTTGGCATTAAATTCACAGATTTTCTGGATAAATTATTAATTGATACAATTAATAATTGTATTAATTGATACAGAACATTTCTGTCCCCAGCAATCTAAAACTCATAGGGTTGTCAGTGCATGTAACATAGATGTTTGGGCGGGTAAGATTACCATGCCTGCTATCAAGCAAAACCAAGCATTTAATAGTGAGTGCAATACCATGTGCACAAATCATACAAGTGGCAAGAAAATAGGGGTAGTCAGGCATGACACAGGTGATGTAGACAGTAAACACAGGGTCAATCAAAATGGACTCAACTGTCTATACACCAATGCATTACAGGTGTGACCCCCCCATTTTTGCATGCTTTTTTCACCCTCCCCAGGCTCCAGAGGCTTTATAGGAGCCTGGGAAAGGCAAAAACAGCCTCCCCCGCCCCTCCCAAAAGCCCTCCAGAGGTTTCTGGGACCTTCAGGAGGCTTCCCTGAAGCCTTCGGAGCACTCAAGACTACCCTCCGAGCAAACTGGAAGTCACTTTCGGTTTGCTCGGAGGGTCGTTTTGAGTGCTCCGAAGGCTTCAAGGACCTTCAAGAGGCTTCCCTGAAGCCTCTGGAGCAGTCAAAATGACCCTCCAAGCAAACTGGAAGTCACTTCCGGTTTGCTCGGAGGGTCGTTTTAAGTGCTCCAAAGGCTTCAGGGACCTTCTGGAGGCTTCCCTGAAGCCTCTGGAGCAGTCAAAACAACCCTCCAAGCAAACAGAAGTCTGTTCCTGAACTTCCGGTTTGCCCATAGGGCTGGTTTTTTGCACTCCAGAGGCTTCAGGGAAGCCTCCAGAGGGCCTCCGGGGGGGGGGCTCCTTTAAAGTCTCTGGAGTCGGGGGAGGGTGAAAATGGCTTTTAAAAAGTGTGAACTCACCTGGCCAGCGGGCGCATGCGCACTGGCCAGATGATAGGGCAGCACCTCGCATGCCCTGACAAATGGCTCTTTGTGCCACCTGTGGCACGTGTGCCATAGGTTTGCCATCACTGAGGTAGACCATAACCTACTACTAGATAAAGTATTAGAATGTGGGTTGCACAGCATCACCACTAGATGGATTCATAACTGGCTGACCAACTCCACTCAATGTGTAGTCCTCAATGGAACTGCATCTACATGGAAGGAAGTATGCAGTGGAGTACCCCAAGGCTCTGTTTTAGGCCTAGTACTCGTCAACATCGTCATCAATGATTCAGATAAGGGAATAAATGGGGAACTCATGAAATTTTCAGATGACACCAAGCTGGCAGGAATAGCCAACACTCCAGAAGACAGGGTTAAGATACAGAAGGATCTTGACAAACTTGAACATTGGGCACTATCTAATAAAATGAAATTCAATAGTGAAAAGAGTAAGGTTCTACATTTATGCAAGAAAAATGAAATGCACAGGCACTGTATCGGTGGTTCCTTGCTCAATAGTAATAACTGTGAGAGGGATCTTGGAGTCCTAGTGGACAACCATTTAAATATGAGCCAGCAGTGTGCAGCAGCTGCCCAAAAAGCCAGGGGGTTAGGGTTAGGGGGTTGGACTAGAAGACCTCCAAGGTCCCTTCCAACTCTGCTATTTTATTGTATTGTATTATTAAAATGTGTTGTTCTGGGAGCTCTATCATTGTAAAAGAACTGTTGGTGGTTACATGTTTGAAGTGTTACAAGTGTTAACCCTTATTACAATCATAATAATCACTCCAAAATAATCTCTTATTTTGACCACTCAATGTTAATATGCAAAAAATTAAAAACCATGTGCTTTTAATTGGGGGGAGGTTGCAATGTTCAGTTCAACTAAGGCTGTTCTTTGTTATATAAATAAAATAAGAATAGACACAAATCCATTAAAGAACTGAACAAAATCTCCCACCATATATGTTTTAAAAGAATGTTAATCTGATACAAGTCATTTGTTTTACTACTCTAAGTTGCATTAAGTAACTTTGCAACTTTTGCTATTTCAGAATAATATCAGTAAATCTACTTTAGTTTATTAAGAAAATTCGTTTACCACCTAAGACATATTCAAGCTACTTACTACTAAGTCTAATGGATATAAAGAAGTCTAATGATCTTCTTATACAGTAATCATCATTATCATCATCTTTTATATCCCAAGAAAATACTTGATTTATTGATGGGGGCATTCCAAGAGACAGTACTGTTGAAATCAAAGAATTGGAAAAGGTTAAAAAATACCAAGATTCATAAATTGATTTCACAAAAATTTTGAAGAAATAGCACCAATTGCTTTTAGTAGACTGATCTAATACCACAAGGACATCAAATTGCTTCAATTTAAAACAAGTTATAATAGTCTAGTTACAAACAACAGCATGATTGGACACATCGTAGATAACCAGATGCTATCCTTACAATTCCCTAAATTTTCAAGTCATGAAGACAAAAAGCAACCAACATCAGCTGTGATATATGATTAAGTAGACAAACAAAAGAAATCATATCTATCAGTTCAGGATTGTTTTAATGTGCTGAAATGAAGTAACATGCCTATTTATAACTGCATAGATAAGACCCACAGTGATGGACAGGAAAATAGAAGAAAACTAAGAATATTATCTATGGGAATAGAGATTCCATAAGAAAGCCTTATCTGGCAGTCTTAATACATGAACAGATGTATGAAGCTATACTTGCCATGTGATACGTAATGCAATATTTTGGGTAGCAAATTTCAAATGATACCTTTAAAAGCCACTGCCATGTGAGCAAGCCACTACAGAAATAAACACCATAATTGCTTGATATTATTTTCTGTAGTTCTTTTAAAGGTCAGGTAAATATCTACAATTATTTAGTGACATGAAGAGGACAAGATAAAATTAATATCTAATAGCTACCAAGATTCAAAAGCAAACATTTTCCAACATTACTAAATACTGTTCAGTCAAATCGGAATACTTTTCAAGGAGTTTAAATACATTTTTAGAAATACTCTTGGCTTAAATGATACTTAAGCAGCCAATTAAACATTTTATTCTTATTTGGGTCACCAAATTTGGTCTTTATCAACTTAAAAAAGGCAGATCACCATTCCCTATGAGTGAACCATTTTATTTTAGGGAGATTTCATTAAAAAGTCAGTTGAAAGTGCACCTTTGGAATGTCAGTGTTCATTGTCATTCCTTTGGTGATTTAAAGCAATAGCTGAGATACAGGAGGCAGCATTCAGTGTTCTGGAAGTTCGATCAATTTAAGTGTGACATCCTGTATAATATGAAAAAAATACTGATAATGTGAAATGACATATTTCACAAAAAGAAGGGTAATGAAATAGGACCATAAAATTGAAAAGTGAGAAGAAAAGCTTTGACTGACCACTTCAAATCCCTGTTTAGCCAGTGGAACAGAACATTTTTAAAAGTGTAAAGCCAAGTCAGGAAAAGAGCCATTCAGTCTTTGCTTCATTTGATAGGATGAGTATATTATTATGGTTGAACAGGATGCTGGGTTGTGAATCCATTTAATGAAAATGCTAATTTGAATGTTAGAAACTTCCCACTAATCATACAAAAAGAAAAACAATAACCGCTTTAACAATGATTTCGTAGCAAATAAGCTGATAAAGGCATACATTTATTTTTCACCCTTTACCATCTAAAAACTGTCATTGGATCATAAGACTTTCTTTGATTGCACAAAATAGGGAGTAGGGGAGTGATTTCCACCACCATTCATTCAGAACATTTGCTCCAAGTCCAAGTCTATTGCTCATTCAAATGATGATATAGTATAACATAAGATCTATATATAGTCTCATGCCTGTTTATTTAGATTGGAAATAGCCTTATATAATTGGATCACTAATATGCTCATGTTTAATTTTCTACTTTATGTATGTGGCCTGTAAGATGTAGGTTTTTTGGCTCAGACCTTGCTATGCTGTGGGAGGCTGTGGGAAGCAATAAATCAGAAAGTTACATATACCTATGCTACATGTAACTTATTTACTTCCAAAGTTGCACCTGAAAAAGTGCAGGTTGAAGAGACCAGAATGACAGGGCAGATGGACCAATCAAGGTTAATAAATGATGGACAATTGTTGTGAAAACAATATCCTATAAAGTATATAGAAAGAAGAATCAATCAAAACCTAAAGACATGTGATGATTGGGAAAAGTGACCAAGGACTCAGAGGAGACCTTACCAAGGGATCTGTAAAATGATACAAGGTTTGAACTTGGTGGTGTGAGACTAGGCTGAAGATGCCATAACCAGAAAACTCTTGTCTAAAATTTTGTTTATTGCTTATTCACCAGGAAAGCAGATATGAATGTCATTTAAGGAAACAAACACAAATCATGTGATCTAGACAAAGAAAGTTTGACTTGAGCAAATGGAAATACCACCACCTCATCTCATCAACAGCTACTAGATTTGGCAAGGACTTTGGGAATAAAAGGGGTTTTGAGGTCTACCCACTCCTTTATCCTTTATTTATTGCTATTCAATTTATAGGAAGATGAGCTGTATTTGACACTATAACTCTAACTTTTGAAAAGCTGAATTTTTGTGTCTGCTTTTAAAAAAGAAGTTAAACTTTTTCGGTGCCTCAGGTATTTTTGTTGTCAGTCATTGTAGCTAATGTTGTCAAGTGTGAACTAGGAAAACGAGTCAGTCTATTTTGAAGAAGTAAATGCCAACTATCTCTAATAATGAAGTTATACTTGGGCTATTATTTTAGAAACAGATAGAGAACAGCAAGATTGTACATGAAATGCTCCAGCTGAATCAAGCTTTTGGAATATTTTTCTTGATCAACGATAAAAATATGCATCTTGCTAGCACTGATGGACTAGCATTGATGATGTTACCTAGTTTGGATAATGAAATGTCTGCAAGAAAACAAGCAAGCTCAGAGAGCAAAAAAGACCCCTCATTTCAACCCTGAGCTACAAATATTTTCCTCTATATGCATCTTGTTACCTTTCCTAAAGTGGATTTAGGTACCATCCAAGGACTGAGCCAGTTATTTGTATGCAAGTTATTCATAAATGCTCACTCTATGCTCGCAGTGACACCTTTTATGAAAAAGATAATGTAGATAGCTAATTCTAATAAAAACATTCAAAAGTACTACCCTGAAATTGACGCACAGAGCCATAAAGGCCTGATGAGAAACACTGTGGGTAACAGTCAGAGGCAACAAACCTGACTGAAGAAAGAAATTTGTATTTCTTTCATACTTCTCATTATTTTATTTCAATTTTGGAATGCTCCCAAATCACACTGGAACATTACAAGTTCATAGAAGATCAGCAGCTAAAGTTATAAAGAGCATGATGGGTTGGCTAGACAATAGGACATGCTTTTTCATCATTTCCGCCAAATGGGGAATAATACACATAAGCATTATCTAATGTAGATCACAATCATGTCTAATTTTTTTAGGAATAAGAAACATAACAGCTGATTTATATAAATAATGTAAATTATTTCAATCATTTAGAAATACTTCACCAGCATGCTATTATCAAAAACCAGATTGAAACTAGATAGAATTTTTTTTTGAGGAAGAGGCATGGATGCCTCTTGTTTATGAAGTTGTCTTCTCAGTTCTTTTTAATATCAAATGAGCATTGTTTCCTCCTAAAGTTTACACTTTAATTTATTCTGTTCACTATTATAGTTTTTCACTGTTACTTTTGGTAAATATACAGATTTTATTTTCTTGTTAACTGCCCTGAAATTGTGGCTGTATATCAAACAATGTATAACTGTTTGATATAATTGGAAAACTGAGATGATTAAATCATGGTGTAGGTAGAAGTCCATGTTCAATTTGGCTCATGTGGATGGTTTAAATGTAGTCTGCATTGAGAACCATATTTCTGCTAATTTTTACCATGCTATTTCACCATGTTACTTTTTATTTTTTATTTTTGTTTGGAATAAAGGAAGTTTTATAATATTGAAAATTGCATGGAAATAAGACGTATGGTCTTTCTCCAACATTAAAACAAACGAAAAATTTTGTAATCAGCAAATCAGTCTCTAGAACATAATATCAGAATGTACAGTATTCTACTAAGGTACTCATATAAATGAAAAGCAAACTGGCATAATTCAAAAGCAAAACTAATGCAGTTCATTATGAAATATTTCTTATCATTATATAATGAAAAAGAATTCATGTAAATTGCTATATTTCAAAATGTATCAATATTCTTCCAAACAATCTTGCTTATTACAAACCATGAATAATATTGAAATGAGAAAAATTAAAAAAAAATTAAAATCTGGATGAAGATTTATATGTTGTAACCTAAGGAAGTCCTTTTCAATTTCATGTTCTCCAGATAGACTCAAGTCCCTGTGACCACATTCGAGTAGATGCAATCCAAAACCAGAGGGGGAAAGGCTGATTTTACTAATGAGCAATGAATGAAGATGTTTCCAGCTAGACTATGTATTCATTCCTATTCTTCACTACTGTTTCTTGAAATAAATTTAGAATAAGAAATTAACCTTTTTAAGGCACATAACAACCTTTTGTTATATGCCTACAATACCATATTTATTCAAAGGGTATTATTATAATTGTAGTTGCTTTCTTTTACATTTAGGATATAATGGTATGTCAGCAAAGAGAAGACTCATTTTGAAATGCCTAAGCATGGATCACATTTCATGGAACCCCATCAAGCAGTTGTGTCTAAGCCATTCAAATAATAAAAACACAATATTTTGAATAATTTTATTTTTTACTCTTCTAAAAAGATAGGTTTTAGGGAACAGACCACTCTTAAACACTGTAACATTTGATATAATAGCAAAGAAGAATCAACATTTTGACTTCTATTTTTATGTGCCAGATTTCTCTTTATATTTGTTTTGATAGAAAAACAGGCAACAGCCTATTTCATGGACAATAAATTTAAGATCATAATGAGGAGATGGTATTACCTCAGTTAACTGTGCCCAGATTGGAAGGTCACGTCTCTGACACAGATCTAGTAGGGTCTTTAATGAATTAGAGTTGTATTTTTATGGTCCAGAATAGCTTTGCGTAGAAAACAGAGTGACTTTAAGAAGGAAGCAGAACTCTTTTGCAATAAAGAAAAAAACAACAACTATAAAGATGTTTCAATAAACCTCTTGGTTGATTGTATGTGGGTTCCTTTTAGAAGTATTTCAGCACATTGCTTTTTACATGTACTGATAGCCAAACAGTATATTACCATTGTATCTCAATAGTTAAATTATTTATTGAATTGTTTTGACCGATGCATAACATATTAAAAGGAAAACATATTTTCCCTTCTCACAAATTTTAAGATATTAATCTGATTAAGAAAGTTGTGTGAAACATTGACAGGCTCCAAAGCTCCATTACTTTTTCTAGTTTTGTCTCTTTCCTTCCAGTTCACATGATTCATACAATTTCTGTTTCCCATAAGTGAAAAATATCCTACTCCTAATTCAAAAGGGTAATTCCAGTGTTACTAACAGGGTACAAATGTTCCTGAAAGCTATATAGTCGTAGAGAGAAAACAAAACAATGCTCACATTGATCGAGCAGTCATTTGGTGTTCTCCAGGTTTTCCAACTCACGATTGACAACTCTCTTTGTAATCACTATCAAGATCCAGATAACTACCCCTGGCTTGTCAAACATTTAAATAAGGAAATCAGGGAGAATAATATCTAGCTTTCCGGTTTTAATATGTCAGAAATGGCTTATGTATAGAAGAAAATGTGACATCATTGTTACTGAAGTCATTATTTATTTATTTAAGTAACACATTTTTGAACTGCCCAACTCCCACACAGAGCGCTTCTGAGTGTATAATAAAAATTTAAAATGTAAAGACTAAGTATAATCTTTATTGTCATTGTACTTAAATATAACGAAATTGGTTATGTGACTAGCATATACAAGTTAAATATTTTTAAAAGGCAAAGATGATTAAAACACTTGAAAGGCAAGAAAGCTTTCAGGGCATGACTGTGTGTTTCTCTGGACTTCAACCACACACACCCCACTCAGTGATGGGATTCAGCCAGTTCGCACCTATTTGGGAGAACCGGTTGGTAACTTTCTAAGCAGTTTGGAGAACTGGTTGTTGGAAGAAATCTCCTTTTGTTTTTTCCCCACTTTACAGGGCTAATCCTGTAAAGAAGGCAGGAAGGAAACATTCTGGTGTTGTTTCTAGCCTAATCTTTATTGCCCTGCTTACAGAAACTGCCTCTTCCGTTAACCCTTATTACATTGTAACAGCTAAGGCGAAGCGCCCATTGACCTGAGTGACATTGAGTTGGCCACACCCACCCAGTCACAAGACCACCAAGCCACGCCTACCCAGCTGGTCATTAGGGCAGAGGACCGGTTGTTAAATTATTTGAATTCCCCCACTTCACACACACACCCAGAATCAGGTTTCCACTCCTTTCTGGAAGGCCATGAGAATGGGAGGTGGCAGCCTCACCTCCAGGAGGAGAATGTTCCATTGGTGGTGGTGGGCAAATAAAGGACAGTTCTCATCATGAGTGTAAGCATTTCATAGGATACACTTCCTCCTGCCAGTCCTGCCTTTATTTTTATAGAAAGCAGAAATAAGGATTGTTGAACTTTTATCTGACAGTTTTGTACTGTAATCGATTCAGTTGTATAGTTGCCTAATTTGAATGAGAAAAGATGCTTCTAACTTTACTCAGGTGACTAAACTTTACAAGGTGAGTAAAGAAAAAATATCACCAGGTGAGATCACTAGAATATCTTTGGAGTCATTCACCTGTACATGGATACAAATAAAGTAAGTGTGGGAGCCCCCCCCCATGTCCAAATGTCCAAGAAGAATGAAATATTTTGAGGGACATTAAAAAAGGCAGTTTATTATATTTCCCAAAGGGAGAAACGGAGAAACATTTTTAAAGGCAGAAAACAACCCCCATCTTCCTTAATAGCCAAACAGCAGTTGTCAGCACTTAAAAGGCAAAGAGCTTATTGAAAGAAGACAGGTATCTAGATAGTTCTATTCATAAGCAAATACTCCCACACAAAAGCCAAAATGGGAAAGCCATTAAGTCACAATAGGAATTACCCAATACCCTTTCAGAACACAAGCCCTTCATTCCATCACCCTCAGAAACGTCAACCAATCTTAGCTCAGACAAACACTTAGGATTTGTACTTTGCCTATAGAGCCATCTATGACTCCTACACAACCCCTACATGGCCCCATGGGAGTCTGACACCAAAAGAATGCACATTCTTGCACAGGAACAGGAAGCTCAAGTGCAAAGCCGCCAAAAAGGTATAACCCGCCTCGCTCAACTCCATTTTGTCAGCTGCACCAGACCCATGTCCTTGGTGGTTCTGTTCATCATTAAACCATCTTTCCAATCAGCCTCCATGTTTCCAGTGTCTTTCTCCCAGCCTGGAACTCAATCAGATGGATATTTCTTCTCAAATAAGTATACTGCTAAGGCAAGGTTTACCAATTATAGGAGTTCTGTAAATGAATTGTGTAAAATGAGTCGCAGAATCCTATTCAAGTTTTCATACTAAACTCACAAAACTCGGAAAAAGATTTATTTACTTATTATTTATTGAACCAATGTAGCCACCCATCTCATAAACAAGTAACTGAGCAAGCTAAAACAATTAATAAATACATTTAAAATTACAAAAACCAAGGTAAAACATAATAGATGAAGAGATGTTAAATAGTAGAACATTTCACCTAGTTCTCTGGTCCCTAGGGGCCACAGGCTTGCTGGCTACCTAGGCTCTTTAGGGACTTCCAGAAATTCAATAATGATGAGGCCAACCTCACCTCAGGGATGAGAAGATTCTACAGTGTGATCACCTCAGCAGAAAACACCTAGGTCCCACCAAGTGCAGTACCTTAGGGACCGGAGCTTGTAACATGCTCATTTTTTTTTTAATCTGATAGGATTCAAATGAAGTTGGAGAAAGGAAGTCCCTCAAATAAACTGATCCCATGCCATGAGAGGCTTTAAAGTTCAACACAAACAACTTGAATTGGGCCGGAAAACAAACTGATAACCAATTCCACTCACAAAGCAGAGGTGTGACATGTGTTCTATCAGAAACACGAATAACTGCTCTAAGAGCAGATGACAGTTGTGGCTAATAGGGCCTTTGTGAAGTTAAATACTTGATGTATGATTATTCTTTGAGAAATAAGAGGCACCATTAAACAAGTTCACAGTTTGAAAAAGCTACATTTGAGTTATTACATCAAGGCTGCAAACATGGATAGTAGAGAGATGCAGAAAATTCAGTTGTTTGCCATTCAGTGGTTGCCTGGAATGCTGTCTAATGAGACGCCCTAGATATACAAAGTCCTAATTCTATTGTTGCAGTTGCATTATGAAGAAGATCAATCCATACAGTTGTTCTTATAATCAAAACCTACTTTTTCAAAGGAGATGCTTTCCAAATAACAAAAAGATTGAGTACATTTTATCATAAATTCAGTACAAAACAATGCAAATGTCCCATTCATTTGTATTTCTAGTGGAGTCTACTAAAATTCATTGAAACATTATACTTCTGTTTCATCCTTGTTATTTATATCCAGGCTATAAACATTGGTTTGAATCAACTGAATGATTCACCTGAGTAGTAACCAATTATCACATAGATACTGGAGAAAAAACACCAAGAAATATGTTTTCTATCCAGGATTCTAACAGAACTGGATTAAAAGTTCTGTATCTGGCACAGTATGAAGTGCAAGTTGAAGTCTAAATCTAAGCATCCCAGGCTTAATATATTTATTTGCCACACATTATCTGCAAATAGAATTTTTCTCTGAGTAACTATTACTAGCTGCTACCATTTTTTAAAAATAATCCCTACAATCCTCTCTGCATTCCTTGAAGAAAATAAAAACGGTGGTTCATAGTCAACAGCTATAACAAAATTCTCACTCTTGAATGTGATTTGTAATCCCAATGATGAGCATGAAAACAATATTACATTCTGAAATAATTATAACGTTCAATGAATTCAATGAATATCGTTACTGAATTCAATAAGTTAATTATTAAAGACTTTCAACCCTTTAGAAAAGGAGTGTCAAACTTGTATTGTCACGGCGTCATTAAGTGATATATTGTGACTTCCCCCCCTTTGCTAAACTGGGTATGGGCGTCGCCAGCAGGCCACAAGTTTCACACCCCTGCTTTAGAATATAAGATACCCATTTCCACATATTACCCCAGCTCATATTTCAGTAACGTGGTATTCTCTAGATATGTTTGATGACAACTCCCCAAATTTCTTACTAGTTTGGACTTCTGACAATTGTAGTCCTAAGTCACCTTGAAAGTCACAGGTAGAGACATAAATAGAGCCTGTTAGGTAAGCTCCCCGTTGGGAGAGCGAGTGCGTTCAGTGAAGCATTGTGAGAGTTGTGTTGGAGAACACACAAACCAGCATACAGAGACACTGCAGTTTAAATAGGCTTTTACTTTTGTGTAAATAGAGGTATCAGAGTCCATCAAACAGTCCAAGTCATACACGGATAAGACAGTCAGTCATCAATGTCTTTCAATTAAGGGATAATCCAAATAACATAGTCCAGTATCATATAATCAGTTCAGTACTCAAAGATTGCTAGCAGATGCAAAACTTACAATAGCTCACGGCACTTTCTAACAGCCAGCTTCCAAAATACTCAGATCAGATCAGCCCAGCATCTAACAAACAGAGAGCTAACAGTCATTCTGGCTCCCTCTTATGGCCGATTGAGGAAAACATCAACTAATCACATTTTACAGTATAATTTAAAGAAACAGGTATAGCATTGTTACATGATTTATATATTGCCAACCCAACCATTAGATTATATTCCTAACAGAGCCCACAAATTAATGGAATACAAAATGGCAACAGCTTTTGAGCAGTTACTTAAATGGGACACTCACCTTTATAGTCCAAATATTTAAAGAAATAGGGACAATCCAATGTGTTGGTGGGGATGTGTGTGAATCATTTTTACCCACGTTCTCATCTTGCAAACTTCTATAAATATTTCACTAGCTGTGTTTGGATCCATTTAAATTAAATCGATCTTGATCCAATCCCGCAGGTCAGTTGTTATGGTCAGAAACAACATTACATATTATACTGAGAAAGCCACAGGAAGTTATCCCATTTTTTTTATCAGTGTGCAGTACCGTAATGTGCTTCTGACAACTCATCCTATTAGAAGACACCTGTTATTGCATGGTAACCTCATTTGTAAAATGCCATCTTCATGTAACCCAGTTCTGATTGTACTTTTCCTACTTGTCCAAGTATAACCTGTCA
>NW_028261385.1:42737974-42845474 GCF_051295495.1 Thamnophis sirtalis | reverse complement strand
CGTCACATTTTTCATTGTCTGTATAGATGCATATTATTTGTATTAGAAAATAAATATTTGGAAAACAAATATTATTCTGATCAATTAGAAAATCTATACAATAGTAGTTTTCATTGTTTATAAGAAATCAGGCAGATCTCTAAACTGATTTGACACTTTCTTTTGGGTTTAAGAATATAAAAGGTCCACATTGCAGCAATTCTTTGTAAAAGATTTGTAAAAAAAATCTCTACTACAGCAAAAATGCTATAGTGTTGCTAATGTTTGTCTTCTCTCAGTTTAATCATGGTTTAGATCAGTGGCTTTAAAGAATCCCATTTAAATTTTACTGCACTTTCTATAAAACTTTAAATAATTTGTAATGTTCTTAACATTTTGTGGATGCCTATTAAAAATGGAAAATCAACCTCCCCAGCCAAATGTCTAAGCTTTAAAGGAAGTCTAATCAGATGGAGGCAAGCTTGGTATATGCATATACAGTCAATCACAGGCATTCCATATCAATAATTCAAACAAACTCTCATGTGATCATTGTTTCAGAACTTTATAGCACAGACCATAATGTCATGCCTAGAATCTATAACAGTCTCACACATACAACCCAGATTATGAATCCCATTTCATGGACAATAAACAAATTATCTATACCATATCTTCGATCAAAATGGATTGTTATGTAATTTTATCAAAAAAGTCACTGACTATTCAACCCAATATAGCACAACCAATATAAGCTGTGAGGATAACACTGCTATCCTTAAAAAAAATAATCTCAGAAACCACCAACAAATCATTACAACTTCTTGACATCACCATAACACACAATTAAAGCCGTCCAACATTTCCTAAATAGACTTCCAACACTGGAAGTTTTAAAGAAGATGTTGAGTAACCATTTGTCTGAAGTGGTGCAGGGTTTCCTGCCTAAGCAGGAAGTTGGACTAGAAGACCTCCAAGGTCCTTCCAACTCTGGTATTCTAAACAAAAAAGAAAAAAGAAAAAAAATCATACAGTGTAAGGACTGTAATAGCCACTATGTAGACAAACAGGCCGAAGACTAGCAGAGTGCATCCAAGAACACCAACTAGCTGTGAGAAGACATGAGGAAGACTCTTTAATTTCACAAACATGCACAAAGTTAACCATAGTTTTACCTAGGAAACTGTGAGCATACTAGATCAACCCAAGTCCATAAATGCTAGAGAATTCCTAGAACCTCAGCCCTCAGACAAATCGGGCATTAGCAGGACATGGCAAACTTAACAAAAACAAAAATATCCTCATCAGCAATCAACATCCGGATGAACAGAGATAAACACCAAGGTTAACACTGGATCAACAATGAAGAGGAGAACAATATCCCAAGCAAGGAACCATTAACTCAGATGATCAAGCTAATAGTAAACAACAGCCCTAACAAGGAACCACTGAGAACACTCCCACTGACAATAATAGGGCAAACCACTAGTACCGTATTTTCACGACCAAAAGCTGCACCGGATTATAAGCCGCAGTATCAATTAACGTTAATTTTTCAAACTTTTTCCACATATAAAGCGCACCGGGTTATAAGCTGCACGTTTCCCGACGCTTCTGGACATCTGTTGCAGTCGCGAGGAGCGGAGAAGAGCGCGAAGGTTCTTGGCGCTCCAGGAAGCCGCGAAAGCAGCTGGGAGAGGCGCATGGCTTGGTTTCTCCTCCCTGGACGTCACAGCAGCAGCCCCAAGTGCACCGATCTCTGTGTTTTTCACATCGGGGCATGCTCTTGCAGCACACCCCGATGCGAAAAACACTGAGATCGGTGAGTTTGGGGCTGCTACTGCGACATCCAGGGAGGAGAAACCAAGCCATGCGCCTCTCCCAGCTGCTTTCGCGGCTTCCTGGAGCGCCAAGAACCTTCACGCTCTTCTCCGCTCCTCGCGACTGCAATAGATGTCCAGAAGCGGCTTTTGGGCCTAATGGGGATTGGATTTCCAGCTCGATAGCCCCTGCCGCTTCTGGACGTCTATTGCAGTTGTGAGGAGCTGAGGAGAGTGTGGAGAAGAGCGCGAAGGTTCTTGGTGCTCCAGGAAGCCGCGAAAGCAGCTGGGAGAGGCGCGCGGTTTGGTTTCTCCTCCCTGGATGTCGCAGTAGCAGCCCCAAACTCACCGATCTCAGTGTTTTTCGCATCGGGGTGTGCTGCAAGAGCATGCCCCGATGCGAAAAACACAGAGATCGGTGCACTTGGGGCTGCTGCTGCGACGTCCAGGGAGGAGAAACCAAGCCGTGCGCCTCTCCCAGCTGCTTTCGCGGCTTCCTGGAGCGCCAAGAACCTTCGCGCTCTTCTCCACACTCTCCTCGGCTCCTCACAACTGCAATAGACGTACAGAAGTGGCAGGGGCTATCGAGCTGGAAATCCAATCCCCATTAGCCCCAAAAGCCGCTTCTGGACATCTATTGCAGTAGCGAGGATGGGGGAGAGCGCGAAGGTTCTTGGTGCTCCAGGAAGCCGCGAAAGCAGCTGGGAGATCTTTTTCCACATATAAAGCGCACCAGGTTATAAGCCGCACTGCCGGTTTTGGATCAAATTTTAGGATTTTCAGTGCGGCTTATAGTCGTGAAAATACGGTATATAAAATGAACGCAAACCACACTCCCTTCTAGCCCTGATGATGCCTTGTTTGGTAATCCCAAAAACAAGCAAATCAACAAAACCCCAACTTATTGCAGTGAGACTACTTAATAGAAAAATTGCAACTAGGTTAGCTGGTGAATACTGTTGGGTTTATACAAATATACAAGCACATATAAATTAAAACTGAGAAATGAATAAATAAATCAATTTCCTTCCATGTACCTTTTGCATATTCTCACTTGTAGGTCCTTCTGTCCGTTGCTACATCAATTTGTAATTCCTGAAATTAATGTTTCATCACACATTTAAATACATTATTTTCCCTCTGGACTACATTACTCAGAAAGAAACTGATCAGATCAGTTTGCACTGGAATTTGTAAATCATGAATTCCTCAAAAATCCCTATTAAATGAGTATTTAAATCATTCCACTTCAAATAAATGTCTAAACAAAACTATGCTCAGAGGAACAAACTAACAAATTTCATGTTTGGGTACATGAAGACATTTAAATTTTGTCTGCGGAATGAATATGGGGACAACAACATTTGATTAAATATAGCTTTCCACATCACTGAGTCTAGAGGTCAATTGTACTTATGCTCTCATCATCACATACACTGGAGATAAAAACAGAGAACAATCAAATTGGAATGCAAGAAAAAAGCAAAAAATATAAAACCAGATCATCAAACATAGGTCATCTGAGTAGAGTCGGCATATAGATAGACAGATATATTAATATCTGTATGAAAACAGGTTTTGATAGAGTAAGAAATACAATATAATATATTACAGTGAAAGTAAATATACCTTTATTAAATTTGGTTTAGTCATGCATATATACATTTCTAAATATGGTGCCATTCAAAATATTAGATAGCTGCAATCATTATTTCCAGCTAGGTATTGAAACATCTCAGAAAGTTTCCAGTGTGATGTTTTTTAAAAAATCATCCTGAATGGGATATGCCAAATGGACCTGGTTCATTTTTCAAAAGGAGAAACTTCTTTTGTTATGTGTATGTGAGTATATTAAAATTTGCAGGATAGCTGTCATGATGTCCTTCTGCCTCCACCCCTTTTGTATATAACAGTGGTGGCGAACCTTTGTCATGTGTGCTGGAAGTGGCATGCAGAGCCATCTTTCTGCATGTGCCAGAAGCTCAGCTTTCTGGGGATCACATGCATGCTGGGGAACTGCTCTTCTGGCTTCTAGCACTCCCATATACCCAAAGATCAGCTAGCCTGCGCATGCATGTGCACGCCGGAACTCAGAAGAACAACAGGTGACAGCTAGCATACCCAGAGAGATGGCTCTGCATGCTACTTCTGGCACACATGCCAAAGACCAGCTGGCTGGCATGCATGCATGAGCTAGCTGTTGCCTATTGCTCTTCTGGGTTCCAATGCTCCCGGGCACATGAAGACTAGCATGTGTGTGTCAGAAAACAAAAGAAAAACAACAGGTGACGGCTGGAGTGCCTGGAGAGATGGCTGGAGTGCCTGGAGAGATGGCTCTGTATGCTACTTCTGGCACGTGTGCCTTACATTCGCCACCACTGTTATGTACAAAAGGAGTGGAGGCAGAATTGCATCATGACAGCTATCTTGCAAATTTTAACATGGATACATGTGCTCGGCAACTGCTTATTCCGGTTTCCAATGCTCCCACGTGTGCGCACCAGCAAGCTGGTCTTCCAGTTTCTGGTGCTCCCCCTGTGCCCGCGCTCCTGTTTCGGCACTCTGTGCCCAAAAGGTTCGCCAACACTGGTATATGACATAGTCTTTAAAATGGTCTTTATCCACCAAGGAAAATGAGCCTCAAGGTCTCTTGATAGGATTTAATGCCAATCCTGAAAGCTTTGTACTTACACAGCTGGAAAAAGAACATATCTGGGCCTTTTTGGTGACAATATCTATACTTTAGACTTCTTTCTCTTAACTAAATTGTTCAGTTTAGTCACTAACCTTTTAAAGATATGTTTTCAGGACGTATTTTTTACTTTAGCTTTTCCCTTGTGGTGACCAGCTATTGGATTGAGATTGCTAAGGGCATTGAAATTGTTTTTGTTTCTTGGAGTTGGAATATATCTTGATTTTTTTCTGCTGTATATCTTATTTTTAATGCTTTTAATTGTTATTTTGTTATTTCATTTTGCATCAGATGTTTTATTCTAAATACTGCTGTTATTTATTGGTTTATTGCTAACCATAACAAGATGTTTGCATCAACTGCATGCCATATAAAATATACTGTACATACTTACATATAAATAGTCTTTGTTTGGTAACTGCATTAGACAGATTTCTTAACAACTGTGTTGTTAAGCAAAGTGATCACAAAATAAGACTGCAACTATCCTTTGGATATTTTCTTTGCTTTAAGATCTGCAAAGATAGTAAATGTGAAGATTGTTATAAGTGTAAACAATCATTAAACAAGGGAGTCACTAAATAAGGACAATATCTAGCTAGCTAGCTATCATCTGTCTGTCTGTCTGTCTGTCTATCTATCTATCTATCTATCTATCTATCTATCTATCTATCATCAAACTAACATCATCTACCTATCATCTCAAATATTTTCAATACAAGTTTTTTCCCCAGCTTTAAAAAAACAGAGAAGAAATTGTTGGTGGAGAAGGACAAGATGAAGAATATAAAGCAACTGAAGTCTGTGCCTCAGTTGAAGTGAATTGTGTTTCCCAAATGTTCATGTATCTAAATACCTAGATTTATTTTCTTGAAGTGCTTCTAATATCAATGAATATGGGTACGTGGAGATGGATTTCTGTATAGAAATCTTAAATGTATTTCTTCCATTTCAAGTGCTCAGAAAAAAAAGAAAGTAACAGATTATCAGGAACACAACATATTTCGTTGTAGAGGAATATGGAGTTGGCCTTGAAATATAGCATGGAAGTATGCGGCAGTCACTAAAAATATCTGATGTTAACCCAAAAAAGCAAGAAGGAGGTAGAAAGAAACACAGGATTGCTCCACCTTGATTTTCTTTGGAATAAGGAAAAATACAATCATTGTTATATAATACAAGTACACACTGTACTATTTGTTCAATATCTGGGCTTTATATACTGTAAAAGACTGAATAAATTTCATAAGTTGGATCAGGGCATCCTCACGCCAGGAGTACAGGCTGTCAAAAAGTTAAAACAGTGGATGAAACAACCTGCTAAAAACCATGCTGCTTACCTAAACCAGTGGCCTTAGAGAAATAGAACAATGCAACCGGGCAAGATTTGATTATGCTTAATTGAATATAAATAATGTGTAAACTTTTAGATTCCAAATCCTGCTGATGCTTTTAGTGTTTATAAAATATTATTACATATTCCACATTTTGCAATGATCATAAAGAGTAATATTAATTCAATAGCAGTATTAGTCAAGTTAGAAAGGCTTAGGTTTACACTAATGTTCCAAGGTTTGCCAAGGGAAGAAACCCTTTGACATGCATGTCTTATACATGTGAAGGATTTTCAACATATCATCAGGGCCACTATCTTGGCCCCTCACACAGATGCCCCTGGGTTGCCTGAAGTAATCAGAAGGGTAAAAGATAAGAAATGGATTCTTCTCTTGGCAAGGCTTGGAAAGCTAGTGTAGACCGAGACATTCCTAATTTTGAATAGTGCAAGTAGTCCTCAACTTACAACAGTTTGTTTAGTGACCATTCAAAGTTACAACAGCCCTGAAAAAGTGACATGGCCATTTTCACATTTATGACTGTTGCAGCATCCCCATGGTCATACCATCAAATTCCAAAGCTTGGCAACTGAATCATATTTATGACAGCATCCTGGTCGTGTAATCACTGTTTGCAACCTTCTGAGAAGCAGAAGTCAATAGGGGTGCCAGGTTCATTCAACAACTGTTGCAAGAAAGGCAAAAGTGATTTAACAACTGTTTGGCTTAGCCACATAAATTATGGGGACAATTGTGATCATACGTCTAGGACTACTTGTACTACTCTTTAGGTTAAATACTAAATGTTGAGTATGTAACAATAATTTGTATATATTAACAGCCTCATCAGGATTTGGAATCTAAAAGTTTACATACTATTTACATTCAATTAAGCATAATCAAATCTTGCCAACTTGCGTAGCCTTATTTCTCTAAGGCCACTTGTTTATGTAAGCAGTGAATCATTAATATGCAGCTATTTTCATAATTAGAAGCTGCCTGCTAAGGAACCTGCTGCCTTGAACAGATAAGAAAAATGTGGATAGTTGAAGATATGCTGCTCAGTTTAGATCATTGTGGCATTTGGAATAACTTAAAGAAAATACTGGATAATTATCAAATATACATAGCAAATATATAAGCAATTTTTTTTCCACATTAACTATTATTGAAGATAGAGGAAAAAATGGAGAAGAAATTGGGTTGCTGCAGGCTTGAAATAAAGAAGTCAGTTTAACTAAAAGGGGCCAATGTTTTATCAAGGTGCTAAAAAAAAGTATCATTTACTCTGATGGATTAAACCAGATGGTTCTAATGCTGACAGAATTAGAACCACTTAAGGCCACAGAGACAGAAAAGAAATATTTAGTAACAATGCCAAGCAGAAAAAAATATCTAACAATTTTCAGCAGAACATCTGGCTGATAAACAACAACAACAGCAACAATAATAATCCCATGGCTGGGCTTGGATGGCTATTGGGTGCGGTCCATACGGTTATGGGATTGCCAGTCTTCAGATCGGTAGTGGTTTAGCCACCCTAAAGCAACCCAGGCACCTACCATCACCAATGATGAGAAGAAATCAACAAAATTCCATACTGGATTGGTTGTTGCCTGGGTTAACAAGGACTGCATCAGATACTACGGCTTCTGGACATCTGTCGAAAAATGGGCTACAGAGCTTGAGTGCTACTACTGGGAACCAGGGTGTGCAACTATAAAACAAGTAACATGTAACAGTGATACCCATTATCATTGAGGCACCTGGTACCATGTCTAAGGATTTTATAAAACATATCAAGAAATTGCAGCTTCCTGCAATAACACCATCAGTACTGCAAAAAACTGTGCTGCTTGGAACATCATATATTTTAAGAAGATACTTGGTTGATACCTAGGATGCTGGCAGCAACCCGTATCAACCATTAGAACCAGTCAATTGTATTTGTTACACCTTTTAAAGTGTTCAGTTGGCTGAGTTTCATATTTAATGAATAAAAGAGATAATAATAATAAAAAGAAGATGATGATTCTGAAAAACTGCAAGAAAAGGGAGAGCAATTTTCATATAGCATGGATTGATTACAAGAAGGCATTCGACTACCTGCCACATGATTGGATAAGCCTAGAAATGACTGCAGTCAATTGACACAGTTGCTAGTTAATGGTGATAGAATGGGAAAGGTTAATATCAAGAGATGAACCTTCCAAGGAAATTCACTATTCACACTACTGTTTGGAATTGCACTGATTCCTTTGTCAATAATACTGAATAACTCAGGCCATGACTATCAAACATCAAAAACATCTGCCAGATTATCTCATCTCTTTTACATGAGTAATCTGAAGCTGTATGGAAAAATACCATCTGAAATAGAATTGCTGCTCAACACTTTCCATGTATACAGCAAGATATAGCAATGGAGTTTGGAGTGGACAAATTTGTCATGCTTAAAGTCAAACAGGGAAAAATAATGAAAACTGAAGGAATCAAGATGCTTTATTGAAATAACATCAAGAGTCTGGATGAAGACGATCATTACAAATACCTGGGCATCCTTCAAGCTGACAACATCAAGTACACTGAAGTTAAAAAAAACTGCCAGGACAGTTTACATTGTGTCCAATGTTTTAATTTATGTTTAATAAAAAACTTTTTAATAAAAAAGGTTAGAAGTGAATACATCAAGAGAACGAAGAAGATCTTAATGTCCAAACTCAACAGAGGAAATACCATCAAGGCAATCAACACTTGGGCAATTTCAACCATTAGAATCGCAGTCAGCATAATAGGCTGGACTCAAGCAGAACTAAAAACCCTGGATAGAAAGACTAGAAAAATAATGACAATGAATCATTGTCATCCTCAGAGTGATGTTGACAGACTTTAGTTATTAAGAATATAGGCGGGTATAGAATGTTGCAAGTACAGCTGTGTGAAAAAGTCCTGCGTGCTTTACAGTTTATGACTTTTTTTGGATAAGCCATTGATTTTATGATATTTTATGCTAACTGCTATGCAAATATTGTTATATTTTAATAATTACTGGTGGTTTTTAAGTGAAAAGCATAAGCTGTTTGGATGGGGATTGTGAATTTTCTTGCATGCTTACAATGCATGCTTACAATGACTATGAAAACAGATTAACTGATGCATACCCAGTGGCATACGTGTTGCAATTACTAAAGCCGATGCTAGTGTTTTGTTAAAATTTTTATTGTTTGTAGCTCTGAAAAGGACCATTTAGGTAAACATGGTTACTAATATGAAATTGGCCAGCCCTTATTACTTATCACCAGGTGGCATCACTTCGGCATAGACTGTATAAGCCTTTGCATGTGATCTTTGGTGACAATGTGGTGCCAGGCTGCAATAATGGATTTAATCAGCTTCTGCTTGGTCTTCTTGTTTATTTTGTAACCAATCTTGGTCCACAAGTTCTCAATTGAGAATTGGTCTCAATTAGGACTTCCTGGGAGGAGCCTGCTGGTGGTAGCAGCAAAAAATCAGCTGCCTCCGAATTCCTGGCTATGTACCTGTTTAGAGGATCTTCCATCTGACGTCTTATCAGGTTTTCTTATCCTTCAGGCAAGAAGGAAAGAAGAAATTGTTTTGCTGGCAAATGCTCTTCGATTTTTGCAGCTTTTGTGCTTGCAGGGAAAGGGGGGCTAGCCCAAGGCAGAACGGCTGTCCGTGCTGGGAATTTCAAACTGCCTTGTGCAGGACAAAGTAGGTCTCCCCCACTCAGTTCAAAGTTTTGTTTGATTTAATCTTATCACGAGCTGAATCCATTTCCGTGGACAATAATTGTTTATCAACATTTTAGCTTCTTTTCTTTTTCTCCTCCGAAAAATTATTTACTTAGAGGCTTTTAAAATGGCGCCGAGCAGGCTGGTTTCTCCGGTAATAATGAACACTTTTTGTTAATTCTCACAAGAATTCACAGGAATTCAAAACAAAAGAGATTGCTTATCATATGTTTTGGTTTCACAATAGGCCAGCAGAAGCTTTTTAATTAGTTTCATTTCTACAAGAATTTTACTCCTTCATTAACTTTGCTTATCTGGAAGTTAAATGGTGATGAATCTGCTGAACGGTCTTGTTACAATGTTTACTCACTGAAAGTTTTGCCAAGCCTTAAACTTCAAAATAAAAGGGGAACTCAGCCTCTTTACTTAAAGCTGCATATTCAGGCAATAGAGTTTTATTAACTGCAGGCAGATAAATTTTGAAATGGCTTCAAAACCAAATATTAACTTGAAGTTGTAATTTTTTTTCTTATTACTATTCAAAATACCAGCTTCAATTTTTTAAAAGGCTTTCTTATCCAGCTGCGTTACAAGATGGTGATTTTATAGCTTCTGCGTTTGATATATGACACACTCAATCAGCTCTATTCTCCTGAAGACCTCTCCTTATTAACTGTTAAAAGTCTATAAATAGTATCCCATTTAAAACCAAGGGGAGCAGAGACGTTGTTTGTTTGTGCGTTTTTTATAATGGCTCCCAAATCGAAGCAGTCTAAGCGTTTCCTTAATAATACATCTCAAGAAATTGTTACAAAATCGCTGCCCTTGCCTCCCACGCCCTCTACTGGAGATCTCTTAACGCAAGAATTTCTTTTTGAAACCCTTAAAGAGTTCAGACAGGAAATTAAACAACTTTTATCGGACTTATATGATAAACTGGACGCCAAGATTGCTCAAACAAGGGAAGATATGATCAGAGTTATGACTGTTATGACAGACTATGTTTCTGAAATGGAGGACAAATTGGAACTTTTGGAAAAAACTAATTCTAATTTGACATCTAAAATTCAAACGTTACAACAGGAAGTTGAAAATGCTCAAAAACAACTCGTTATGATAAATTACAATAAGACTGCGTTTGCAATAAGAGTCAGAGGATTGCGTGAAAAGGAACAGGAGAATTTGAAACAGACCTTCTTTGAGGCTTTCAGACGTTCAGTGGGAAGTCCGGGATTTAACTTTGATTGGCAGATTCAAAAAATTTATCGCCAGAACTCTTGTGTAGCAAAACAACGACAGCTTCCGAGGGACATAATTATATATTTCACCACAAGAGAATCCAGAAATGCGATAATACAGAAGTTCTACAATAACAGGCTGCGAATCGATGGACAGGACTTGATTGTTTTTAAAGAAATACCATCTCAAATATTAAGAGCAAGGAGAGACTACACTTTCTTAACTGAAAAACTCAGAGATTCTCAGATACAATATAAATGGGAAGTGCCATCTGGTATCACAGTCACATTTGAGAACCAAAAATATCGTCTCAATTCTGTTTGCGAAGCCCGAGATTTTTACTACAAAACTCTGAAGGCGGGACTTCCTGATTCACCCGGACTTGGAGAAAGACAAGGAGAAGGAGAAGATAAACAGCGGGACACGTGGCTACAAGGCGGAGGGTGTTGCTTTCCCCTTCCGGAAGGGCAGAAGAGTAAAGAATAAAGATCCAGTTATGCCTTTAAAATACTTCTTAAATTTTTAATCTGAATAAAATTTCAGGACTCCTGTCTGGTATAAAATGACAAAGCTGTATACCGATGAAGAGATATTGAGACTGAAAGAAGCGGTGCTGAATTTGGACATATATTGTATGGGACTTATATAAGACTTGTTTGAATCTTAATTTAAACTGCGCATGATCTATTCTTTGGGGCGAGGAGAGCGGAGATCGTAGTTTTCTTGGATTGTGGTTTGGGATGAATGGAGTCGGGTGGCATGGGGTAGATGGAAGGGTAGTGAAAGTTCAATTAGATTACCTTGATCCAGAATGTAAGCTGATTTTTGTATAAATTGTTATTTGAATACAAGGTTAAGAAAGATTATCTGGAGAGTCTACACGAGGGTGGAGTAAATATGAGAGGAGCAATGGATGAGGATAAAATATATATGTGGACACGGGTAAAGGCAGGATGGGAGGTATAAAATTTATATGCAGAAGCAGGTAAAGACATTTTTTAAGATTTTAAAAATAATGAGAAGCTGAGTTTAATGTTAGAGAGTATATTGACTTCTCTTTCTTGGGGGGGGGTCTCCCCCCTTTTTTTTCTTTTTATTATTCTTTTCTTTTTTGTTCTTTATTTATTTTTTATTTTTTATTATTTTGTAACTTCTAATATATTTGGTTTCAATATACTCCAGACTTTGCTTGATAAAGAACGATGCCGGGAATGGACCTGGGAAGTCGGAAGGGGGTCAGGGAGGGGGGTTCAGGGGGTGGGTGGGGGGGAGGGTGGAAATATAGACTCAATTTTTAGAACAATGAATGCACTTGGATACTGTTGCTTTTTTTTCTTTTTTTCTTTTCTTCTTTCTTTTCCTTTTATTTTTCTTTTGTTTTAGTACAAAACAAATAGACCAATGAATACTAGAAATACACCGAAGCGAGGTGTAGAGGGAAAGAAGAGGGGGGAATTAAGAGGGAGTGAGAAGGGAATGTAAGGAGGGTGAGATGGTGGGAAGGGGAGAAAGGAATGGCTGAGGGGAAGTAGAAGAGGGGATTGTTGGAAGGGAGAAATGAAAGTTGGAGGAGTAGAAGGAAGGGTGTATGTAGGATAGAAGTGTTATGAGTTGTTTATTGCTTCTTCTTTTTTTTAACTGCACAGTATTTAAGTGATTGTATAAAGGAAAAGGAAAATGTAATAAAAGAATCTTTGATAAAAGTGTAGACATACAAAAAAGAGAATTGGTCTCAATTGGTCTGATCTGACCAATCCAGGAGTCGAACACCATTCTTCTTCATCCACTGCAGGACAGACTTGGCTTGATGACAAGGAGCGTTGTCATCCTGGAAGTAAAAGTCCATCCCTACAAGTTGCTGAGCTGAAGGAAGCATGGTTTTTTTCCAGGACTTCAACATACTGCTTGGAATTCATGATTCCCTGCACGATTTGTATCTGACCAATACCAGAAGCAGCAATACAGCCCCAGATCATCACGTGCAATGGATGCTTCACAGATAGATTCAGGCAGTACGACCTAAATTCTTCAGCTGGAAATCTTCTGGCATACTTATTGCACTGATTCCTAGTCAAGTAGAAATTGCTCTCATCACTGAAGATGATCTTGGCCCACTGTTCATTGGTCCACTTGGCATACTTTGACGAGAGCAGTGAGTATCTGTGAGCAAAGGTTTACTTCAAGCCCTGCAGCCTTTGACCCCTTTGACAAGCAGTCGGTGATGCACTGTGCTTGTGCACACTTTTACATCACATATTTCACCCCAAATTCTTGTAATCTGAGGTGTGATAAGCTTCCTGTTAGCCATCGAATTGCATTGCAGAACCCGATCTTGCCATTTTGTCGACTTTCTTGGTCTTCCAGAGTGGAGTCTGTCATCAACTGAACCAGTTATTTGGTATTTTTCAACCACTCTGTTCACTGTGGTGCAATGGCATTTCACTCTCTGGGCTATTTCTGTACAGGAGTAACCCTCTTCATGAAGCACAATGATGTGATGCAGCTGCTTAGTACTGGTGAAAGCAAAGGCCTTCATCCTTGCCCGCAGCCAGAGCTAAATTAATTTTTTTGATGCTTTTCATGCCTATTTATAGTCAGAGAGTATGATAACATTGATTGGCTTATAGATTTAGACTCTGTGCATTTTGATTGGTCAGCCAAAGCTCACTGCTGATTGGCTATTTTCGATCCTAACATTCTTGAAAATTCAAGCTGTGTTTGTTTTAGCACATAAACTCACTCAAAACCTTTTAAAGACTTTGGTTATATTAATAAAAATTATGCATCTTAACCTGACTACATAAATTACTAATTTTGCGTGGTTTCTATGAGTGAAAAGTTGATTAAACATGTAAATTCAGCTTAAACTGAAAGTGTACAGGACTTTTTCACACAGCTGTAAATCAAACTGTTGAAGAAGAAAAAAAGATGTTGGAAGAATAGTTGAAGGACAGTAAAGAAGATGCACCTAAACTAGGAAGGCATACTGAATACTGGAGAGACAAAAATGGTCTACAAGAAGAACCAAATGAAGAACAATAAAGAGGCATGAGAAGATATAGTATTACATCGCCAATTCATTAAAAAAATAACAGGTAAAACAGGTAGTAACAAGACCTGTCTAAGAGCAGGAAAATTGAAGAAAGAGACCAAGGAACTAATTCTGGCTGCACAGGACCAAGATTTAAGAACAAATACATACAAAGCCAGAATTGAGAAGACAGTGATAGACAACAAATGCAACCTCTGCAAAGAAGCTGAAGAAAAAAAGACCACATAGTTAGCTGCTGCAAGAAAATTGCAGAGACTGACTACAAATAAGGGGATGACAAAGTAGCAGATATAGTTCATTGGAAGATTTGCAAAAAATACCATTTGCCTGCAAGCAAAAACTGGTGGGGCCATAAAATAAAGAAAGTAGTAACAAATGAAAAGGCTAAAGTGCTCTGGGACTATAGAATTAAAAAAGACAAAAATTGTCTGAATAGTGGCCATGGCAGTACCAGAACAGAAGAGTAAAGCTGCCTTTTGCAATTGACTAATGGTGATTTTGTCAATTTCAGTGGTGTTCAAGTGGTGCCCCAGTTGTTTTGGGATACACCCAAGGCACTTCCTTGGGTATATTTCTAGTGGTACTACCTTTGCTTTCTTTTTCCACAGTCATTCAGTTTCTATTTTCAGGTCTTTGTGTTTTATTATCTTCCCCAGTTCTTTCTCTTCTCTTCTCTTTTGCTATCTCCATGTACTTTTTTTAACTTTCTTATCAACAATTGTTAAGTCTAGGGTATTTTGTGGCAGGTGCCCAATTTGAATTCTAAAATCCCAGAGTACTTTAGCTTGTTTACTTTCTATTTATTTCTTTTTTATAGTACCACCAGTTCTTGCTTTCAGGCAAATAGAACGTTATGCAGATCTTCCAAGGTACCATTATTGCTACTTTGTCAGTTCTTGGGCTTTCTGTGTGTATTGTGTTCTGTTCATTATAACAGTGGTTTGATACTTTGGGAGGATAGTAATGGTTGGCTCTTTTTAGAGTTTGAGAACTGCTCTATCTTCTGCTTTGAGATGGTTGTGTTTTTGTATTCTTGTGGTGTGACTATACATGACTATAGTCTATGAATGAAATACTTAATGATTTGTTATTTGCTTAGTGAAACAAATAATTTTGCAGAATTTTATACAAATGAAATAAAGCATAAATTAAAAATAATCATATTCAAGAGAAAATGAAAACATAGCTCTTGAATAATAATTAGAATATATGTTTGATAGCTTTTTAGCTTCAAATAAAGTTGCATATGTAAAAGCCCTCTACTTTTCATCATATCAGATTTGAGATTAATATGTGTAGAACACAAAACCAATAAAGAAGCAAATAAAATCTATATTCTTATATACTGATTTTGGAATAGGTTCTACAAAATTTATGTATTTGTTTTATTTATATATTTGTCTAAACCCAAGCGGTAATATCTGCATAAATGAAGGCCTCCATAATAATCATAGCAATATTGTAAGCTCTGATTGAAAATGTATAACAAATTATCTTGCATATTGTAGCTTTTATGTTCATGGACAGTGTTTTTGGATGGATAGGCATGCCCTAATGGATATTCATAATTCTAACAATGTTCATAAATTTTATTGTGCACTGCATGACTCATGACAATAAAAATACAGTCAGTTTCTAAGTGAATTCCCTTTTCCCCAATACAAACTGACAAAAAATGAGTGATCCTGTCCTTCCAAACCCATTCCTCTTGTAAGAGAATCAACACACTATCAAAACCAACATTTCCAAAACATTCCAACATTTCCAAAAGTCATAGGCCTTTCATTTTGTTACAGGTTATTGGGAGGGTGCGCCTGGGAAAAGAATGTTGGATTTTGGAAGCAATCTAGGCAATAGATCTGGTATCCTATTCCAAGGGGCACAGAAATCTGATCATGTCTATAACATAAAATCTACAACTTTAGACCTGCATCTTTGCAATCAAATATACAGAGAGAAACGGGTTCTTCTAATGACCCTGAAACATTATTGTATCTTCTTCATATTTATTTAGAATGACTCATGATCACTAGAATGTAAAATATTGTAGTGGACAGAAAAAAAATAGTGAAGTTGAAGACTGCTGATACCACCGAAAACCAATTTGTCTCTGTCTCTCTTTCTGCCTTGTCCTCTGAGTTACTGCTTTGCAGAGTCTCTCAACTCTTTTTTTTTGTTAGATTCATAAAAAAAGGAAGCCGGGCTTTTGAAAAGCAGCAAAGTGGACATGTGACCCTTTAACAGTATTAAGAGATGCTAAATGCTTTGGAACCTCTGAACTCTATGTGTGCTGGCAGATTTATTTTTCTCCAATATTTTTATTGAAGATTATACTATACAGATAAAACTAATACAACTATATAGTACAGAAATTAAACAATTTAAGTGCATAAAAAGAAGAACAAACTAGAAAGAAAAATATGGAAGAATGACCTGCGGTGGCACAGTGGTTAGAATGAAGTACTGCAGGCTACTTCAGCTGACTACTGGCTTCCTGCAATTTGACAGTTCAGATAGCACCAGACTCAAGACTGACTTTGCCATCTATCTTTCTGAGGTCAGTAAAATGAGGACCCAGATAGTTAGGGGTAATATGCTGACTCTGTAAACCTCTTAGAGAGGGCTGTAAAGCTCTGTGAATATAAGTCAGGGGTAGGATCGTACTGGTTTAAAACTGGTTTGCGAGGGTGTGCATGCTCGCTTCGCTCGGGAGAATACTTACCTTCTGGAATATCTTTTGTAAATCCAATGTAAGAAAATTATCCATAACATGCTTCTGATTCATTATTTGCATAATTTTTTTAAAAAAATTAAATCTTCATCCACGTTCATTTGAATATCTATTTTTTCCATCTGGCCCAAAGTTGCTTTTTCAAAAGGCAACTGGGATTCTTTTCTTTTTTCTTGAAGAGATTTTGCTTCTCATCCAAGAGGTTTCCTTAGTTCTGGCTGAATGGTGGGAGAACTGAAGAAGCTGCTTGGATGAGAAGTGAAACATCTTCAAGAAAAAACAAAGAAGTCCAGTTGCTGTTTGAAAAAAATACCTTTCGAACAACCATGACCTGAATGACTGAGAATCTTCATAGACATAATTTCCATCTCTTTCTTGTAGGGTATTTTTTAATCCACCTGTAAATCAATTTCAGTTTTATTAATGGGGCTTGTTCCTGTTCAATAATATCTTCTGATTCTATTATCAAGTTAAACAATTTAAAGACTTCATGCATTCAATCATCTAAATTTTCCGTTAAGATAGCCATCTGATCTCCTCTAGTGTTCAAACTTCAGAGTTATCTTACCAATTTAAAAGCATAAAAAGGGGATTTTCCCATGAGAAAGCTTTCAATTAACTTCAGTTTTAAATCAATTCCATTGTAGGAAGTAAGCACCCAGCCCTATCCTAGATAAAATGAAATATTTTAGGAAATATTAAAAGGGCAGAATATTGCCCCTAAAAGGGAGGCAGAAACTCACCCCCACACCTTTGTCAATGGACGATTAAGCCTGGGTCAGTCTATTCTACATAACAAAGATCTACCTCCTTCAGGCAGAGCCATAATAGAAATTGCCCAATACCCTTTCATTACTTCATCACCCAGCAAGGCTCAACCAAACTTAGGACTCAAAACACAACCTACAAAGTTACCCCTGCATAGCCCCATGGGACCATGCAGGACAGCCAATCCGAACACAACCTCAAAGTCAAAAGCCCAGAGAGGAGATAAAACTGAGGCACTCCCAGCATCTCTTCCCTTTTTTGCCCAGGAGGTCAAACCATGTGATCCTGTCCACCATTAAACCATCTTTCCAAGCAGTTTCCATGTTTACAATGTCTTTCTTCCCACTTGGAACTGAACCCAGAAGGACATTTACAAAGGCCCTTAGTTCATTTAAAAAAAAAAAATTCTAAAGAGAACAATAATAATCTTTTTGCGGTAGGTTAAAAAAAGTTACAAATATTTAAACTTGTAGTTAATTCTTTTACGAAAAGGAGTGAAGAAAACCTATTCAGTGATTTTAAAAACTTGCTAACCTGAAAGTTATCAATGTAAATCTAGTCTGATTAAGAAATGAGGCTTGGTTAAACGTAAAGTCCATATGGCTAATGTTAGTGGTTATGAGCACATTGAAATTCTGCAACTTCCAGAATGCAAGCAGATTACAAAAAATGAATCCTATCCTCTGCTCAAAAATCATCATCATCAGCAACAGCAACAGCAATAATAAAACCTAAACCAGCTGTGGAGAGTACATTTGAGTCCACCTAACTTTGGAAAGATGTTGGCACTCCAAAAAAGGCATGTAAGTGACATATTCAGTCACAATGTCTTTGTGTATTTGAAGGAATGTTAGGTCACCATGATGGTTCATCAGAAGTTATGTGCTTGCATATTTACAAATACATCTGCATATATGTATCCATGCATAGTCATATATCTATATCTGTACACACACATTACAAAAATACAATTTTCTTAAATGTACCTTCCAAATAATCTGCCTTTTACCAAAATGTGACTAGTACTGTGTACTTATTTTTAAAATGGCTTGACAGAATTGCTAATGCTCTCATTCCTTCAGGATATTTCCTAATACTTGTAGCCTTTTCATGTTTCTAATTAGGCTAGTAATGGTCCCTGAAGTTAAACCAATTAAAATTATTTACTGTGACACACAGTGTGAAGATAATTATCTGATATCTGAATCCAACTTCTGCTTACTTCGCAACATTACTTAATAGAAAACAGAGAAACTGATGCCTGGGCTTTCATTTCACTTGTCTACCAAATGTGTTTGCCCTATAGCAAACTCTTTAAATAAAGCATTAAAATCTTTGTGGTGCTAATCACATTCTTTTATAATCCCAAGAAGCATATAAAAACTCTTACACATTACCTTTTACATTATGGGTGCTGACCAATGTAGTCTTAAATGCACATTTTACACAGATAATGCAACATCTGCAGTTTGAAAACAACAATAACAGACATCATTTCAGTTTGGAATTTTTTTTTCCGCTTTCAAAAATATCCCTTAAAGCTCATACTACATATTCCTACATTAGCATCAGTGCTACCCGCAGTGCTGTTACTACTTGAGTATACGTTTACAGATTTTCACCCTCCCAGGCATACTGCAGAAGATGCTATGAAATAAAGCAGGAGGAAATTTTGCATTATCATTCTCCTTTCCTCATTCTTATAAGCCAAGCTATTTGTCTACTACTTTTTGCTCGAAGTGCATTCCATTGCCCTGTCCAAAATAAACTGGAAGTGCCAATGAGAGAATAGTACACACACACACACACACACACACTGCTATAATTCTACTTTTCATCCATGTTATAGCTATAAGTAAGTGTTCGTGTAAACCAGAGATCCCTTAGAGTTTCAGTGATCTATAAATGTAATTAATAAATAAAATAATACATGTAGGCTCTCAGAACATGACTAAAACATTATGTTGTATTATATTGCAACTTAATTTTAATCAATCATATATTCTGTCCTTTTCTTTCACTGAAAAGCTGAGCTCAGACAGGCATATAAATGGTTGGGACTGACAGCTATATGAAAACATGTACACTCAGTCATACTTTTATTTTGTTAATATAGTGGCTTTACAGTCAATTTAAATATTACTGATGATATCCTGAACCAGGTGAAATAATCTATATCTAGCAGTCAGTTTTCTCTACATTCCATCCTTTCAAAGTAAAATATAACAAAAAGACATGAACATTCATATCAAAATTAGGAATTTAAATTAATTTTTTTAAAAATCTGGAGTATTCATTTGATGTACATTTTACATAAATTAACTTCCTATTGTATTTCGTGATGTGAAAATTTCATCATAAAAATCATAGTAGTGTATTACATAATCTAAAATATAATTGCATTTTTACAAGCAAGTTGGGCTGCAAGTGATACTGTATGGTTAAAAGTGCAGACTTAGCAAATTCTCCAGCCTCCTTAGTTTCCAGTCCATTTGATGCATGTTAATATTTGAAAAATCTTTCTGCGCTCTTTTTCAGGAACCTATGCTATGGTATGCACATGAAGCATTGATTTTCAGGTAGCAATCTGTCTCATTGACATCAGCAAGGATAAACTATATAATATGAATGATGACATAAAGCCTCATTTTTTGTACCTGGGTTCTGATGTCCTGACTGCAAGCATAAAAGGCACAGAGTTTGAATTGTGACTTCACACTGGATTATTTTATCTGAAGCCCCTTTCTCTGAATGCAAGGATTATATCATATGTGGTCTTCTTAAAACAAATTATCCATGTCAAGTTAAGCAATTGTATAGGCTACTGAGGGTGAACCTGGCACACGTGCTGAAGTGACATGCAGAGCCACCTCTCTGGTCACACCAGCCATTGCCCGTTGCTCTTCTGGGTTGCAACATGCACATGCATGCTGGCCAGCTGGTCTTCACACGTGTATGCATGCCAGAAACCAGAAGACCAGGTGACCGGTGTGCATGTCCATGCACACACACTGGGAAGCTGCTCTTCCGGTTTCTGGCACTCCCTTGTGCGCATGTGCGTGCACGTTCCCATTTCGACACTCAGTGCCAAAAAAGTTCTTCAACACTGATATAGGCCAATGTTGATTAGTTATGACAATTGTTACATCATTTAAACAATGGTAAAAGGATATATTGTATATATACTTGGGGAAAGGGGACAAAACCATGAGCTAAATGTTAAGTATGACAAGAGGCAAGTAAAGACAAGGATTGAGTTCATCTGCTTTAAAATTGTATTTTCCTGCTTGTTATTTGGTTTAGTAGGTACTGCTGAGAAACAGAACATTCTTGGACTTAGAAGAACAGGATCTGAGATTTGGGTGGCATGGATATTTGAAGTCCAACAAAGTCAAGATTGATTTTAAAAATGTCATATTAAGAATATGGAATATATACAAAGCCAAGTTGTGCCTGAAAACACTTTTATGGGACTCATAAAAGAAGCATTTTATATACAAGAAGGAAAGGTAAGCAGAAATTACTAACTTATAATGAGATACTAGAATTCTGTCAAGGAGAATGTAAAATAAAATCAAGAGAACTGGTGGCAGAGGGATATAGTTCTCATTGGTTCTCTTATTACAATTATTGGAAAATTTTAAAATATATTAAATGTATTTTGAACATTGTCAGACCAGGTTTGGAATATAACTGTATACAAATAATGAACATGTAATTGCTAAATTGTATAATAAACTTTTATTGACATTTTAAACAGAAGAAGTGAAATAATTTATGATAAAGTGGCTAAATGTTTGGTTATAATGTATAGATGAAACAATGGGAACATACATGATTGAAGAGATTGAAATTTACTCTATATTATAATCTTAAAGATATCAGATGAAATATTATTGGTATATATCACCACAAAAAATGTTTTAAAATGTATAAAGGTCCTTCAAAAGGCACTGTGTTCATTTTCTTTATTTGCAATGTCATGTAACAAAAGACAAAAACAAAGGTAAAAAAGCAAAGGTAAAAAAAAGGCAATAAAAACATTGTTAGATGATGTTTAATTTTAAATTAATTAATTAATTTTAAAAAATGCATATCTAACTTAAATACAGTTATGTGATGCAGCTTAGAATAAAAATAATAAAAACAACAAAACCATTATGTACAATTCCTTCCATTGTACTCCAACTGATAGTTACAATTAATATTTTATAAACATTTAAAAGGGCTGATTTCTTTTTTCTTTTTTTGGACCTTCATATTAATGAAAGAAAAAGTTTTTAAAAATGCAAAAGAAAAGGAAACATAAAAAAACATAAAAACAAAAGCACTGATATCCCTTCCTCTCCCCTATATTCTAAACTCACTTTAATTATTATTAATTTATAAATTGAATCTTTTATAAAGTTAACTGAGCATGAACACTGTATAGCCCCAAACTCAAGAGATACTAATTCAACCTTTTTTGGAGGGAGGATGGAGATTAATGAAACCATTTCTGCCAACATCTAGAAACGAATAAAGTAATAACTAAGAGTCAGCTAGCTTGTTAAAAACAGATCATGCCAAACCAATCTTATTTCATTTTTCATCATAGTGACTAAATACATAGTAGACCAGTGAAATACTGCAGACATAATATACTTAGACTTCAGCAAGACATTTAGCAAAGTAGACCACAACCTACTTCTTGGTAAGCTAGAAAAAAGTGGGGTAGATAGCATCACCACCAGATGGATTTCTAACTGGCCGACAAATTGTACTCAACGAGTAGTCCTTAATGGGTCTATGTCTATATGGAGGGAAGTAAGCAGTGGGGTACCACAAGGTTTCATCTTAGTACAATTCAAAATCTTCATAAATGACTTAGAAAAGAGAATAGAAGGAGAACTTACCAAATTTGCAGATGATACTAAAATGGCAGGAATAGCTAACACTCTAGAAGATAGGCTCAAGAGCCAGATGGATCTTGACAGACTTGAATACTAAACCCTATCTAACAAAATGAAATTCAATGTAGAGAAAAGTAAAGTTTAACACTTAGGCAAGAAAAACCAAAAGTACATATAGAGTGGGTGAAACCAGGCTTAATAGCAGTAACTGTGAGAGGGATCTTGGAGTCTTAGTGGACAACCAGTTAAATATGAGCCAGCAGTGTGAGGTGGCAGCCCAAAAAGCCAACACGACCCTATTATCAGCCTCGGCTTCACTTGCTTGCTTTTGGCTGCCATGGAAACAGGGAGGGAGGCATGGTATTGGGTGGGGAATAATTGGGACAGGACTGATAGTTAAAAAGGTAGTTTAGTTCTCACCATCTTCTGCACATGTTGATGGCCACTGTTTGGATCTGGTCAAGGCCAATCGTCCTGCATACCAACCTGATGATTTTTATTGGAGATGCAACCCCCATGACACCTAAGGGATTTGCAGATTGGGCAATGGGATGGGGGTTGTTGGGGGGAGGGGTTTGGGCAAATGTTTGATATGTATGATTTTGCGCGGTTCTGCCTCAGTCCTTGCTTTACTTCACTGTTATCTTTTCATAACCAGTAAAAGTACTTTTAATTCCACAAACAATGGAGTTGAGAGGTTTCTTTCTTGGTTGCTGAAGGAGGCGTGCTTGACACCTAAATTGCATTAAAAGAGAGATACAATCAATATCAAATGAGGTACTAATACCACTCTATAAAGCCTTAATAAGACCACACTTAGAATACTGCATCCAGCTTTGGTTATCACACTAAAAAGATGTTGAGACTCTAGAAAAAGTGCAGAGAAGAGCAACCAGGATGATTAGGGGACTGGAGACTAAAACATATGAAGAATGGTTATAGGAACTGGGCATGGCTAGTTTAGTGAAGAGAAGGAGCAGGGGACACATGATAGCAGTATTTCAATATTTGAGGGGCTGCCACAGAGAGGAAGGGGTCAAACTATTTACCAAGGCACCTGAAGGCCAGACAAGGAATAATGGATGAAAATTGACCAAGGAGAGTTTCAACCTAGAAATAAGCAGAAATCTTCTGACAGTAAGAACAATCACACAATGGAACAGCTTGCCTTCGGATGGAGGCTTTCAAGAAGAGACTGGATTACCATTTGTCAGAAGTGGTGTAGAGTCTCCTGCTTGGGCAGGGGTGGTGGTGGACTCGATGACCTATAAGATCCCTTCCAACTCTGTTATTCCGAATCTGAATGTTCTTTTTTGTATAGGATGCTCTGGATTTTGGCCTGACATGTCTAACTGGCCTGATTGGGAACAGGTTACCTGCTGTCCTAGGCAAAAGGAGCCTCTCCCAGAAATTCCCATTCAATCCATGCTATGGTGGCACCAAGTGACCTTCACTGCTGCCATTAAGCAAAGGTGGGAGCTTGTGCAGGACTCCTCAACAGTTGCAAATCTGGAATTTTATGGTGCCTATATTTATTATTATTATTTTGGGGATAACTATTTTGTGTGCCCTCGACTTTTTACATGTACAGACATTTAATAAATAATTTGCTGATGATAATTTCAGTCCCATAATTTATTTAATATTTCCTACCACAGATGGTTCTCACTCCTTCATATTTAACACAAAAGTTTACTGTAAAGAACCTGTAGTTCAAGACTATTACTTTTTGGAATTAAAACCACTGCAAACTAATGTGAAAAATTAGCTAATGACACAAAGCCGGATCTGCATAAGATGTACAAACCATTTAAAGTAAAGCCAAGAAGACTGCCTTCACACAAATTGAGTTGTCAAGTTACTCTTGAATGAATAATGCAATCATTCTCAGGCTGGATTTTGATGAAATAATAATGGACCCCAAGCCAGCATTGTGAATGCTAAACCAAATTGTATGGCTGACATCCTAGCTTGAATTATATTATGCAAACAAACCCCCACACCTTAGTAACTCCTAAGGGTACTTTTGCATAATATAATTCATGCTAGGGTGTCAGATGTACAATTTGCTTTAGCAGATCCAATGTATAATGCTGGGGCGTTTATTCATGCGATATTGCATTTATTCCTATACTTTGTTGGTGCTAGTCAATGCAGAGACATCCTTGCCTTTGTTTTGTAGCTTACCACAGCTAATTAATAATTGTCTATTCATTGTGCTATTAACAGCATATGGATATGTGCCAGCTCCTGCAACCAAGGGGTTAAAACTCCTCAGTCTGCACTTTGTAAAGTTTGCTCCAATGCCCTTTTAGACAATGACAAGCTGTTAAGTGTAAAACTAATTAACATTTCAAAAACTGGTGTTAATCAGTAGTGCTCAGATTCATCTGGAACTCTCCTACTGCTTTCCCCTTTTCTACACTATAAGTTTTGAGTTACTTTGAGTTCAGTGCATAGCAAAGCAACATAGATAGCTGAAGAAAATCTATTCTTGCTTCAAATTTTCATTGGCGAAATATCCATTTACACAGAGGGGGCAAAAACTCCCCCCCCCATTTCTAACACATGCTGGAATCAGTTGATACCTTTGTACTGTAAATGATTTTTTTAAAAAAATTGGTCCAAGATTATTCTGCAATTGGGCAGTGATTAGGGTTGGGGTTTATAATGCTTAAGAATAGAAAAACAATGATTTTTGAAACATATTTCCAAATCTTCGGTCACATTTTAATGCTACAATATGAATTAAATGAATCATAAAAGTACTTTCAAGTGCTCCAAGCTAACACTTATGTGAGAATATAGAATCTTTTATTCAAATGAAAGGTGACATTTTTTGAATTCAGGTTGGAAACGGCATGAATTAAGTCATCTTTTTTTAAAAAAGTGATCTAATTGTTTTGGGAGGCCGAATTCCTTACTGTGTTTCTTATGACGTCATAAAGAGCACCTTAGATTTTACTGTGTTCCTTATGACGTAATAAAGAACACCATATCTCTTCCATTGCTCTGTCTGTGAGTGTCTACCTTAGCCAACATATATTATGAAGGCACTTCATTGCAGAAATTTGATACAACCTGGGCTCAGCCACTGGTACACTTAATCTATGTATGAGATACATTGCATGGCAAGTAATTATAAGACCGTGATGGGGAACCTATGGCATGCACCCCACAGGTGGCATGAGGAGCCATATTTGCCGGTTGGCAGCTCTTGGCAGCCCTCAGCTGCCTTCCGGAGGGCCAGGGGAGGCTTCAGGAAAGCCTCTGGAGTCTAGAGAGGGCAAAAAACACCCCAATGGCTCAACTGGAAGTTCGGGAACGTTTTCACCCTCGCCAGGCTTCAGGAAAGCCTCCCGAGCCTGGGGTGGGTTAAAATCCCCCTATTGTGCATGCGCAGTGGGGGGAGTCACACATGCGCAGGTGGGGGGGTTGCTCATGCCTGCGCAAGTGAGTGGGCATGCACACACATGCAATAGTGCGCATGCACACAGTTTTGGCACACCTTTAGAAAAAGGTTAGCCATCACTGTTATAGGTCTATATGAATCTCCCTGTCTTTTTTTCCAAATATATACTTTGAATCTATTTATATTGTCCATGTTCTCTTGGATGAAGTTACCATAGATATCAGTAATATGAAAGTGGCATCTTTACTTATCAACTATGTTACACCAATATGTGCAGTCATTATTTTATTGCTGTTTTCCAGAAAAAGTCAATATTTTTGTGCTCGAGAGGTTAAGTTTCCTTCTCATGTTCAGATTTATGCAGTATAAGTCTCATAATAACTTGGTGAATTTGGACCAATCACTTTCTTTCAGCCTTCATAGGGTTCTTATGGGTAAAATAAGAGACAGAAATATTATGCAGGTTTGCCACCTTGAGTTACATATTTCTTTAAAGTGGGATGAAATAATAATAAGCTTACATCCTCCAATGATATCCTTAACACCAGCAAACAATATCTCCCCAACATAGGCCCTTGGGAAGGACTTGATAGGTAGGGAAAATGCCAAATCAAGTCTAAAAGAGACTGACTGTTCAACCAACCATAATAAGCATACAATAGCAACAACATTTTGAATCTTAGGATTTCAGGAAGACCAAAATTGCACCCAGTGCATATTATATTAAAAATACATGCAGCAAAAAACTATTCTCCTTGGTGTGTGTCATGCTTAGATAAAAAGACACTTTCTAAACAAGCAATGAAGGAAATGTTACAGCCTCCATCACATGGTTATTTATGCAATAGAAAAAACACACACCAGGCATCCAGTACACAAATAGATCAGCTATTTTGTATTTGGAATTCATTTCTCAAACACAGAGATCTCAATTTGCCTACAGTTAAGATTTAGGTTTAGATTTAACATTATATCTCATTATTCAACATAAAAGCCCGATGTCTGGTGTATTAATCAAATCATTCTCATGGCTGCTTCTAAATATATTCTGACATCAACTCCCAGAATCTGGCACCAGTTATTTTGGCTGGTGATCCTGAGTGATGTCATACAAACACATCTAGAGGTCATTTTGTTGAAAAGATTGAACTAAACTTTCATTTGGATCTACAGGATTACTCAGGAATTTATTTCTAAGAAGGCAAAGTTCTTCACATCAATAGAAGGCTGCATCCATGAGGCTATTCTAAACCACTCTAGACACAAGAGTTAGTAATAATGTCCATATTAGCATCAGAAGATGCTTCCAACCAGGTCAGTTCACTGGGATTTCTGTTGTCACTGATTGACAGCTCACTAGAGCATCAAGTACTGCTTAGAGAGGTCAGAGACTGCTCCATGCAATGGATGGAATGAAATTTTATTTATTACTTTTCCATTGAACAATTTGAATTTCAATTAAGAATATTCTAGACAAAGGCATTATTTTTGTTCTTTAGGGAACAACATGACCTAACTTTCATAAGTTTGGATTAGAAAACATGGAACATATGCTACTCTGCTGGCTTGAACAATCTATTTGTAAAGGAAAGTCACACATCTTCTCAGATTGCAATAATTTACAGCTACCAGAGCTCAAAAAGCAGTGATCAATCTTCCCTAAAGCACTGCAGTTACAAACTGAGTGGTAAATTTCATCCTGAGATTTTCTCATGTTTAGGAGCAATGTTCATAGGGAGGCTGCCAACAACAATTGGCCTTAAACGTAGTTGTTATAGAAACAAGTGCTTCTAGAAAGAACACTATACGTGAAATAAATGCATGCACTGAACACTCTGCTTTAATGGAAGGATACTGATACTAGAAAATATAAATGAAGATAAAATAAATTGGTGTAAACTTTTATACATCCTTTTATGGAAGCATCATCAGAGGCTTCAGAAGCTTTACTTTGGAGAAGGCATAGATATGATCAGAGTTGCTATTCATCCGGTTCTTACCAGTTCAGGCAAACCTGTAGTGGTGGCTTCTGGAGGCCCCACCCACCCGCCATATAATGCATGACCTGCGCATGCACAGAATGTGGGAGCAGAGTGAGCATGCACGCAAGCGAGCACACTCACATTTGCAAACCGGTAGCGAAGGTAAGTGAATTCCACCACTGGATACGATGGTATCATTGGTATGCTAAGCTGTTCCATCTTCAACATATATGATACATTCTTCAACTCAAACTCTACATTACAAAATATTAGCCCAAGTGTTTTCATATTAACTGGGAAAATTAGGAACAATTTCTATTTTTAGAAATAGAAAAAAGAAGGGAAGGGAAAGGTGTCAGAATGTAAGATTCATGGATTCATGCAAGAATGTATCAATTTCTTCAAATTATGAATATATAATTGTAACTATAATTGCACTCGAAGTACAATTCAGATAACCCAAAACAATTAAAGTGATAGAAAATAATAAAAGCAAAAGCAAAAACAGTAACAATCATGCCACAGTGCCATACTGAATAATTACAACCCTCTTATGGATGACACCTGTCAGTCTGAAGACATCAGCTTCAAGAGGTATCCATTTTTAATTATCTATAAAGGAGTATGAGAAGAAAAAGAAGAGGACTTGATTTTTTTTTAATGTACCTACATCCTGGACAGATTTGTTCTCCTGTAAATACTTAGAAACTGTAGTAGCACATTGATTTTCTACATATAAGTGAACACATTGTATAAGTAAGCTTCCTGTATGGCAACATTCTTTAAAATCCCTCAAGGGAGCGATGTATAAAGCTATGAAAAGGACAAGAAAGCTGTTGTAGCCTACAATTGAACAGACTATTTTGGACAGGATAGTAACTCTGCTAATATATGATGCTCACCAGCAACATCAGTAATGTATCCAGAAGTGTTCTCTTTTTAAGTGATGGTATAGATGCTCTTCCAAAGGAAGAGAAAAATCCTCATTTTTTCCCAATCAGCTGGGACTCAGGGAGCAGAGAATAGATGGGGGCGGGGCCAGTCAGAGGTCATATTTACCAGTTCTCCGAACTACTCAAAATTTCAGCGACCGGTTCTCCAGAACTTGTCAGAACCTGCTGAACACGATCTCTGCTTCAGGGTCACCTGAGTAGTGCAAATAACACAAGACACAGACAAACCTCACAGTGGCCTCAACAACTATCTAAAAGAATGCAAGACCAACTATCTTCAAAGAATATAAATCCTTCAATTTCCCACCATCCAGTGAGCTGTAGAAGCTTCTTGGTTGAGAAGTGAAAACATCTTCAAAGAAAAACAAGAAAGGTCAGTTGCCTCTTGAAAAAGCACTTTTGGGACAACCATGATCTGGATTTCTGAGAATCTCCATAGGCATCCAGATGCTCTATACATTTACAAGATATCAACAGAAGATGATTTCAAAGTAGATTAACAGGAGCAAAGACAAAATATCCTAGCATTTCACATTTAACTGCTCACTCATTTAAACCTTTCACGAGTATAGCTATCTGGATTCAAAGGGTAATATGTGCAGAAGTAGTATTCAGACGGTTCGGACCAGTTCACCCAAACCAGTAGTGGAAACACGGGTGGGGGAACGGCCCATCACCTGCCCACCCTTGGCTCTATGCCGTCCTATTTAGGTACTTTTTCAAGTCATGTGCATGTGTGCCAGCCTCACATGCAATAAAAGCGCATGCACAGAAGGCAAAGCACATGTGTGGACACGTGCATGCTCACATTTACGAACCAGTATGAAAAATAAGTGAATACCACCCCTGGATTCAGAGTGCACAACTTCACACATTTTGAGAACACCTTGCATAGTATTGATCCTTTACAAGATTGTGGAGTGCATCCTACCTAGAAGCTTTCAATATTTTCTTGCCAATGGTACCTAAAATTCACATGTGGCATCTCTATTCATTTTTCTTTAGCATACTTGTGCCAATCATACATATTGCAGCTATGAACTAGATTATTAGGTAAACCTGAAACTTTAACGACCTCAGTAAGACTTTCTTTTCAGAAGATACCTGGTTACAATTACAAGCTCAATAAAAGAGGTCGTAAATAATTCAGAAGCCTTCAACATTCCTTAATTATTATATAGGCCTGAGTTACTGGTATATTTCTCATTTTAAGCAAATGTGAAAACAGTCAAACAAGCAGATTCATCAGGATTTAAATTCTCTTTTATCATCGAGTGGTGTATTTAGGCTTGATGAAATTTACACAGCCTTTTGATGATAGGTGAAGTATTGGGCAAACACAATCTCAATTGTTCAATCATTTATAATCTATCCCTCTTTTATGTTCCGGGAGTATAGAAAACCCCAGCTCACAGATAAGATGTTGAAAACTGAGACCTTTTTGGCAGTTTGGGGGCATTCATTTTTCGCTTACATCCGGAATATATCAAGAGCCACTTTCACATGCTTTAATTTCAAACTGAAATTGTTACAAATCTCCATGGATTCTTCCTGTTTTTTTTTTTATAAATGGGATAATCTTGAATTCAATTGCTATTAAAAGATTTTTTTTAACGAATCATGAAGACATGTTTTAGATAGTACCATGTTTTCCTGAAAATAAGATAGGGTCTTATTTTCTTTTTACTCACAAAATATGGCTTGGGCCTTATTATGAGGTTTATTGTTTTGGGGTTGCCGGGTGGGGGGGGGGCTGCTGTCTTGCAAGCGGGCTCCCAAAGAGCCAGGCACAGCCTCATGGGCGAATGGCTGCGTTGAGCTGTCACTGCAGCGCAACACAACAGCCATGAAGTGACCACGCTCATGAGCAGCCACCGGCAAACACCCTTTCCAGCCTGGCACAGCGCCATTCACTGACGTAGGGGTATCACCAAGCCACATGAGCGCCTGTTCACTGCCGCCTGGCTCCCGTGGCTTGGCATCTTCAGAATGCCAGTGAATGGCGCTCTGTACAGCTGGAGAGGGGGATTGCACAAGTGGCTGTTCCACTCTTGCTCACACACCTCCCAGCCTCACGATGCCCTGGCCCAGCTCTCCCTGCAGAGCCAGGGCACCTCCACTGCCACCGCCGCTACCACCATTCCAGCATGGCTTTTTCAGCGGCTTCCAAACTGAGTCTTCCAGCAGTGCCCGCTCTGGGTGTACGCTCTATGGTTGTGGGCCAGCTGCCGGTAGACCGTATAACCATAGAGCATATGCCCAGAGCGGCCACTGCTGGATGACTGGGTTTGGAAGCCATGCTGGGATGGTGGCAGCGGCGGCGGCAGCGGAGGTGCCCTGGCTGTGCAGGGAGAGCTAGGCCAGGTCATCGTGAGGCTGGGAAGTGCATGAGCGAGAGCAGAATAGCCGCTCGCGCAACCCTCCTCTCCAGTCATGCAGAGCACCATTCACTGGCATTTTGAAGGCACCAAGCTGCGCAAGATGGGTGGTGGTGAACAGGCGCTCATGCGGCTTGGCGCTAACCTTAGGTCAGTGAATGGCACTGTGCCAGGCTGGAAAGGGGGTTTGCTGGTGACTGCTCATGAATGTGGTCGCTTCATGGCTGTTGTGTTGTGCTGCTGCAACAGTGCAACACAGCCATTTTCCCATGAGGCTGTGTATGGCTCTTTGGGAGCCTGCTCGCAAGAGAGCAGCGGGATGGCAACCCCCCACTTCAGCTGGGCACAGCACTGCTCACCAACTTAGCGGTATCCCAAAGGCACCAAGCAATGCCATTACTTTTGCCTCGCCCCTGGTTCCCACGGCTTGACACCTTCGGGACACCACTAGGTTGGTGAGTGGCGCTCTACCTGGCCAGAGGTGGAGAGTTGTCCAGGGGGCTTATTTGCGGGAGAGGGATTATATTTTTGCCCACCAGAAAAATGTGGCATGGCCTTATTAGCAGGACACGTCATATTTTCAGGAAAACACTGTACTAAAGTTTATTTTTAATATAATTGAAAATTGGTAACCATGACCTCATTATCTCTAGTTGCAATAAGATTTGGAAATAGGTCCCTATTGATTTCCTTTCCTTTCACAATTCAAAACTTTAACTTTTCTTTCATATGATTATTTTTATTTACAGAAAAGACATTTTCATCTATTCCTTGAATGTTGTAGTTTCTCTTGTTTAAACATTCAAAGACTAAATAAGATAACTTTACTGACTCATATAATCCTTATTGCTCCAGAAGAAATGAAGTCCATATAGTCTTGACAATACGTGAAGATGATGATGATCATCTCTTGATCATCATCTGACCATTGTATGAAGACAGAGATCCAGGTGATTTATTCCAATTCTTTGTGAGAATTTAACCATATAGGTGAATTACTTTTGATGTAGTTAATCAGGCTCATAATTTTGTGGACAGTTTCAAACTATTGCTGACTGTTATTGCAAATCAATGCAGGCAGGAATGTTTACTTTTTCCCTAACAGCACAAATCTTTTTACTGACCAAATCATTAAAGAACCACTATGTATTCCTACACAAATTCCTACACAGAACTTTTAGGACAAGACAACCATTTCCAAGTAGTTTCCCACAGTTCTTTACAACATAAAAATCATTGTACTATTCTACTGCCATCAATGTGATGAATGAATGCTAGTAACTGAGTTCAGTGAACAAAAACACATTAACTTGCTTCCTTAGATAGGTTTAAAATTCAATTTAAGAGTTTTTAATAAAATGATGTACCAATGGTATACAGTATGTTACCAGAGAAATTGTCTAAATATATAAAGATAATTCTAGTTATTGTTGAAAATCTGAAAAGTATAAGGGATATTTTATCATGTAAAAAAGTAAAAAATACTGGGCATAAATACATAGGGTGATTGGATAAATTTAAAAACTAATATTTAGATAAATTCAGATCTTTTTAAAATAAGGACTTAAGGATAATGTATTTCGTCTCCTTTTTTACAAACAGTGATTATTAGCATTTTTTTAAAAAAATGTATGATTTTCAGATTAGATCACAGTATACACTTACACTACCCTTAGAGAACTTCTCCAGTGAGTAGTGCAAGCTTATTGACCAATCAAATTGAATGCTTTTAGTTGTTACCCAGGGGATGACTATCCCTCACCTAGGTTACCCGAAGCAGTTTACTTCACACAGGAGACAGCTTTCAAACATTGTAATATGTTTGGTTGAAGATTAACTTGTCTGCTAACTTACCTCACCTAGCAATACATTAACCCCTAACTCTCTACCCTAGCATGAGCCAGTCATGTCCTTATTTATGCAAAAATGAATTCAGAAAAAAAATCCAATTTTTGCTGCAATGGTAATTTTATATACACAGAAGTTATAAACTGGTTATAAGAGTTAACATTTGAAGTGTTATTTTTTGTTCATTCCTGCATGTGGCCTTATTGAAATTAATTGAAACGTTCTCTTATTCTTACTGCTAATCTAAATGCCTCTGAAGAATAACAAAACTTACTTTAAAGTCTTGAAAAATGGAGTTTTCACAGAAACTTACGTAGCTCTCAGCTGGTACTTCCAAGGAAGGCTAAGATTGTCAAAAAAAAAAGAAAAGCTTTAAATATAATAAAACCACAGATCTAATAGAAATAGACTTTTATTATTCATTATTTGATGTTACATGCAAATGCCACTTGTTTCTTTAGCCTTTTAAATACGTGACTAACTTTTGATTTAGTTTAGATATTTCTTAACCAGAATTTTATTGTGTTTTAGTGTTTGCATGGCGTTTCCATTGCAAACTATGCCTCTTTTCCTTTATTTGTAAGGCTGAGTGGTTATATTCCATCATAGCTGCATCTAAAAGCTTCATTCTGGTTTCCTTGGAACTACCTGGAGACACATTTCTTGCCTATAGCTTATGTTCTGCATGAATTTAGGTCTGGCTTCAGGTTTTAAAAGTTCTAAACCAGAGTGGCAAGTTCATGCATTTTATTGCTTGTTTGGCACACTGTTATCTTGTTAATGTGGTGTTCAGCATAGTCCATGCTGCCCACTTCCCTTCTGTTTGGTCCAACATCTGAGCCAATATTGTGGACTCATGGGGTGAACTTGGCAGTAGCAAAGCCCAGATGCTGAGCTCTAGCATGTCATTTTCCAAGAGCAGCATCTGGGTGTTTGGTTGGCCTTTTATCAGGCTTATGCTGGCTGTCATGGTGGCTATACAAAGCCTCAATAGTTGGCATAGGTTCAGCCTGCTGGAATGTTTTGTTCTTCTGAATATCAACTTCTCTTTATTTATGTTTAATAAATTTACATTTTCCAGGTTTGCACATGACAGTGAAGTACCATGAAGTCTTTTTCACATAACTCATTTTTTTTAAAGGCTTAGGTAATATAGCTTTCCAGGACATGGAAAGTTGCAGATGTCAATAGCTGGTGGTAGCAAAAAAAAAGTAAATACATGAAGAATAAAGAATAAGCAAAAATATTTATTTTACTTATTCACCTCCCCACCCCACCCCCACCCCCCAAATTGTGTAGAACTTACAGCAACTCAAGTACTTCCAAACAGTAGAAATTCCCTCAGTGAAAATTACATTTCAGCATCTGGAGTGAATAAACCTTCAATAGCTCGAAGTTACTCATAACATTTTAGAAAAGCAGAGGAATAGACATGATAGTGATGTAAAATGTATCACACAAGAGGACAGAGCCAAAATCTCCTCCCTTCAGGCATGGGGATTTGCATATGTCTATGTATTTTCCTAAATAATGCTCAGCATACTTTTAAGGAATATGCTACAGTTTTTGTACAGTAGGTTTTCTGCCTCAGAATGATAAAAATTATCCTGCTGATTATGAGAAATTGTGCCTTGGGAGGTACACAAATAGAGTTAAGGAGTAAATTCTAAGGTTACCTCACTGCTTGTTGGCTCAGAAAGCAGTTTTCATCAAAATTAGCACAGTCCTGGATTTCTACTTCTTCTGCTTGTAGACTACTTATATAGAGGTGCTCAGCTATGAGAAATAAGGTAGTTCCTACTTTCAAAATTTGTTCATGGCATTCTCTGTAATTTTAATATGGTACATGGATAGAAGATTGGAATGGAAGGGAGAAATGGAATCACTGACTGACAGTGATTCAATCTGAGTGACCTTATAACCATTCTATCACTAGTTGCTCAAGTACATCATTTTTGGAAGGTTGGTGGTTAGAGACAATTTTAGAGAGTTTACTTGTGCTTCCCATTTCCTTCTTAAGAAGTTGATAAAGGTTTTTTTCCCCCAGTCTTAACTAATGGTTTGTCTAAAAGACTACATTTTCTTTTATGAAAAAGATGAATGAATTCATATTTTTTACTTGTCCAATTCGTTTGGCATAAAATGTCCTCTTTACATTTTCCAGAGATGCTTCTCATTATAGGATTTTTTTTTATTGCAAATTTCATTACATTCTGCCTCAAAAAATATTGACATTTACAAAAGCAGTTTTTGAAGTTATATGATATGAAAGCAACAGAACTGATTGTATTTAACATTAACTTATTTCTTCCATGTAAAATGTTCCTAATTTTTTCAATTTATTTTAACAATGAAATGTTAATAAAACAACAACACAATAGTCATAAATACACATAAAAGAAAGTGGTTTTCTGGACTAATTTTCCAAAATTTGTATAAGCCCCAGTGAGGACAGATAAAGGTAAAAGTTTCCCTGTTCAGGCATGTCCTGCTCTAAGACATAATACTTGTCTCTGTTTCTTGGCTAAGAAGTCAGTGTTGTCTGTAGACATTTTCTGTAGTCATATGGCCAGCATGGCAATATGCCAAAGGTGCATGGAATTCTGTTTCCTTCCCACTGAAGTGGAACCTATTCATCTATTTGCATTTTGTATGCTTTTTAACTGCTAGGTGGACAGGAACAGAATTCACCCTACTGTGTGGCACTCTCAAACCCAGGCTGTCTGCTTTCCAGCTGACAAGGTCAGTTTCTTTAACTACTGAGCCACTGTGCCTCTTTCTCCAAAGGCAAATCTGGCTACTGTCAGAAGCAAAATAGCAATAAAATTATGTAATCTTTACATATTTGTCCTGAGATATTTGGGCTTTTACTCCTTGAACTTCAAATTCAGACACTGTCCATGGAGTCACAATCTGAATTATATTTCAAATTCATTATTAATTGTTGGTAAAAAAACCAAAACTATTACACATATTTCCGTTGGCTTTGTGCATTTGAAATCATATCACTACTTTAAATGAAATGCTTGAAAAAATCATAAATGCTGATTTAACTTATGATATTTTCAACTCAATTTACATGGACACACTTAAACAGCAGCGGAGGGATCAAAGTGCACAGCTTTAAAAAACTGCTTGTTTTTAAGTATTAAGGTAAATTATTCATGTATCAAATTGGAAACTAGAAACCTTTTGCTGTTGAGCTTCTTTTTTACACTGATATTACCAGAAAGCTATATGCAAGTCTTTGCTTCTACACATTGAACTTAATAGAAGATGAGAGACTTCGGCGCAATTCTGCTGACAGCATCTTTATACACACAACTACTAGAAAAGTCATTGTGTGCTTTGTCTGAAGGGATTCTAAGCCCATATTTCAAGGCATTTACAGCCATGGATATTAGCTGGTGTAGCAAGGCAGAACAGGTGACGCATAATTCTCGACATCTTCATGCACATTGGTTGACTGATGCAAAATGATATAAGTACATAATTAGATTCATCTGCGTGATGACATTATAATGCATGCAACACTATTTCAATGTTATTGTAGTTCTTATCAGAGATCTCCGTTTATACCTCTAACCATGACTAGGAAGTTTGCTAAAGCTGCCAATCCTTTTAACTCTGAACATGCTGAGGCAAATGAAGTTAACGGGAAAAATGCTATCAATAAAGGAAGATTTAGTCATCCAAATAAAATGAAAATTTGGAAACTAGAAGTATTGTTTTTTAAAATTAAAATTGAAAATGAACAATCTATTTCAGATTTACACTAGTTAATATTTGAAATGGAAACCATGTCAACATGTTGGGTGCCTGGCAGAAATGTTGCCTCTTTGTGAGGTGACATGTGACACATATCTCAGGCAGGATCTGACAATCCTGTTCATTAATTTTATCACTAACATAAACTTTTAATATGCATATGATCAGTATATGGGACTTTCAGGGCAGTTTAAAATGTATGTAACCTGTAATTACTGTCCTTGTACTTGATTATAATAATCTGATTGCAATTATTCAGTGATTTTAATACAAGCCCCAAGCTACATAACAATAATTCAAGTGCAGTGATTGGGAACATGTTTCTGTTTGGCTGTGAAATTATGTTTTAATCCAGATTGATTCAAGAAACTTCCCATAGTTTTCTTCATGTAATTAAGGCTCATTTGTACAGTAGTATAGAATAGCAAAACTGATTTAATTGAATGTAAAAATCCTATGTAAGTCAAAATGGATGATGAATATGAATTCCCAAGATTTTAATAATAAACGATATATGACTGGTTTATCCTTGAATTATACAGATGTTTCGATGCAAAGAATTATTTAAAGACATGAGATAATTTTTTTCCTGTGGTATTGAATTTAGTAATAATAAACACTGTTAAGATAGAGACATGCAAATAGGTCAGTGGGATTTTTTTTTGGTCTTGGTTTGCTTATTATCTTGAAACTCTGGTTCAAACAATAAATTCAGATCTCAACAAACCTCAGTTTAAAATCTGAGATTAATTTTATTTTTAAAAAATGATCAAATTGATTTATCAGTGACCTCTAATGGTATTTATTTATATCATCTATATCTATATGTTTACATCTATCTTCCACATTCTCCATTTCCTGCATTGTTCATCCTCTATGGATCACTACTGAAATGCTGCTACCTGCTTCTCTCTCTCAAGGAAACCAATTCTTTTGAAACCTTGTCATCCCAACTGTAAATCCAAGGATCCATTAGCCTCCAGATGTCTCCAATCACTCTTAAGCAGGTGGCTTGATAAAGCCTCTAGTCCACTTCTGTTTCTCTACCCCAGTGGTTCCCAAACTTTTTCAGCCCACCGCCCCCTTGGTGCTACAAACTGATCCTCAGTGCCCCCCCCCCCAGTAGTGGAATTCAATTTTTTTTACTACCGGTTCTGTGGGCGTAACTTGGTGGGTGTGGCTGGGGGGGTCATGTGACTTGGCAGTTTGCACGACAGAAGGAAGATAGTAACAGTAAAATTCAAAACTGTAACAATTAATTGCACATTTATTCAAAATCCAATTTAAAAACCTTTTTAGTTAATGTTAATTCAACAAAATTGTTGACCATGATCCAGTGATACCAGGTTTTCAAAGTCTGATAGTCATTTATCAAGAACCTTAGTAACTAGCAACTTAGCAAACTTACTAAAATTTAGTAACTACTTCACTGTTCTTAGTAGATGATAATTCCTGTGTAGATATTGAAAGAAGTAATCTCAGTAAGGTATTATTACAAAGCACAAAACTATAACAGATATCATTAAGATATCACAAACTTACACAAAAAGATGTTCTTGTAAGAAACCCAAAATGGATAATAAACATTTTTGTCTTTTATCTAAAGTTTTTCATCTTTAGATCAATGACCTTAATTATTTTTTCACTCCCTCACAAACATACACATACCAGTGGTGGGTTTCAAATTTTTTTAGAACCTATTCTGTACGTGTGGCCTATTTTGTGGGCATGGCTTGGCAGTCATGTGACCGGGTGGGAGTGGCCAACTTGTAAAATGTGGTGAAACTCATTTAACAATGTTCTTGCTTAGCAACCAAAATTTGGACTCAATTGTGATCATAAGTTCTCTTTCTTTTCCTTCCTTCCTTCTTTCTTTCTTTCTTTCTTTCTTTCTTTCTTTCTTTCTTTCGTATATCTCTCTTTCCCTCTTTCCTTCTTTCCTTTCTTTTTCTTCCTTCCATCCATTCTTTTTTATTGTCTCTCTCTCTCTTTTTCTTTTCTTCCTTTCTCTTCCTTCCTTCCTTTGTTCCTTCTTTCTTTCTTGTCTCTCTCTCCCCCACTTACTCTTTCTTTCTCTTTCTTTCTTTCTTTCTCTTTCTTTCTTTCTTTCTTTCTTTCTTTCTTTCTTTCTTTCTCTTTGTCTGTTTTTTCTCTCCCTCCCTCCCTCTTCCTTCCTTTTATTATCTCTCTCTCTTTCTCTCTCTCTCTTTCTCCCTCTCTCTCCTTCTCTCCCTCCCTCCCTCACCCCCACTCTTTTTCTCACACAGACATAACTTCCAATTGGCAAAAAATTCTGTTTTTTGGGAAAATTTTGTAATAGGTTTGGTTCTTTACGCTTATTATATTAAAGATGTCCATCTGTCAAAAATATTCACTAGGATAGTGTATACTTCAGACATAGTTGGAAGAGTACTTCTGACTGTCCTAGGACTACAATTTTTTTTATCATTTTGTAGATTTCTAAATGCTGGAAAAATAGAGCCAAAGGATTTTTATGCGTCATATTAAAATTGTTTTGAAGTTGTGTTACATTTCATTGCTGCATATTCTAAGAAAACCTCTTCCAAATCACATCTACAGTGCAATACTATAAGTAGTGAATCTTACAGGCAAAGATAGATTTCTAGAATAAAAAGACAGCAGAGAGTCACTGATTTAGAAGATGTGATAGATCCCATTCTGACTCAAATCACTATTTTATTCAATGGCACAAACATGTCCAGACTAAAATAAAGACAAAATATCTTACAAGTGAATTAGGGTGCTGAACTGACCTAAGGTATCATTAGGTGAATGTTATGCTTTAGTCTTTCCTAGGAACACAATAATATCATGTCTGTTAGTAGGCCTAAGTCCTCCAAAATGCTACAAAATTATGCAGCTGGGATATATCTTTTTTTTTAAATCAAAGCATATTGTTTATCTCCTTGTTCTTTAATTTCAAAGTGCATAGCAAAGTTATATTTAAATGAACATTCTTTGGTTTTTTTCCAAGCTTGGCATTAAATAGATTATGTACCTCGTTTAATGTGTAACACACAATACACATGTTACAGTATGAAGAATTCACACTTGTTTAAATCATAAACTCCAGTGCTTTGCTATTTACTTCTACCGATACCATTTCAATTTGAGAACAGAAAATAGATTTAAAATACATATTTAAGAGCCAGCCTTTCTTAAGAGATATTAAGGAAAGGTAGGCTGGAATCTCTAATAATTTGTAAGCTCTAATACACTATGCTATCTAGTAGTAAAAAGGGAAGCATTTTAAAAAGAGAAGTGTTCTTCCCCAGGTAATTTCCCAGGTAATTACTGTACAAAAAAAGAGAGAACAAAATCAGTTCAATATCTTGTGCTGCTGAAGTTTCTTGATTTTTTTTATCATATTCCAATTCAAAAATAATTTTTTTATGAAGGATTAAAAACCATTTGCTACTCCTGCCTCAGGTTCATACTGTCTCAAAGTAACTAACTAAAGGACTCAATTTTTTATTTTGTTAAAGTGGCATTTAAAAAGCGCACTTATGCATATTCTATAATAAAATATTACCCTGTGTAAATTATACTGTGTTATTACTATTCTCTGTATTCTGTTTATGTCAGAACCATGTGACTCAAATAAACTTTGCCCTCTTTATCTTAAAACAAATTAGATATACTTTTAAATACCACTGAGACTAATCTAATATTAAGCTATTTTAACAATATAAACAGAAAGTCCATGTTGAAGTAATGCAAATCAGCAGTTTGCCTTTCTATTTTTTTTACATTTAAATAGATAATGTGATGAAATACCGGTTTACCACCAGTGATGATACTCATTTTTAGTGTATTTTTCCTAACTTAACCTATCTCATATCATGAGCAAACCACATTATTCAAGAATCAACTATGGATCAGTGTCTAAAAAGCTTTGATTGAACCAAAATGATGATGTGGAGTAGAGAACAATATTAGTAGATTCATTTGGTGAGGACTAAAACATACAAAGGTTGTAACTTGAATGTAAGAAATGGAAATTGAATTAACAAATTAAAATACAATACAGAAAATCCAGAAAAGAATAATATGGACATGGGGAATTGTCTGAAAAGATCCCGAGTAATTTCTTACCAAAGATTGAAGCAGAGCAATAAAGTTCTAGAACAAACATGAAAAAGAAAATTCAGTATCTTGCAGCTACAAGTTTTTAATTCATTAAATCAAAATCATCTCTCCTTTTGAGAAGAATCTATGTATATTCCTTTTGAATTTCTTCTCAAAACTAATGTGTTATATATTCCTATATCACAGTTTCTCTGGGAAAGAACATATTTTGAGTATATATCCTGAGAAATAAGAAAGAATTTGCTTAATGTAGAAATTCAGCAAAGGTTTTCCTGAGCAGACTCTTCACAGATCTTGACTTTAAAATACACACACACACACACACACACACACACAGAGAGAGAGAGAGAGAGAGAGAGACAGAGAGAGAGAGAGAGAGAGAGAGAGAGACAGAGAGAGAGAGAGACAGAGAGAGAGAGAGAGAGAGAGAGAGAGAGAGAGAGAGAGAGAGAGAGAGATTTTCAGTGCAGCTATAGCACAATTCCTAGAATTTTCAACCTTTGGTGAAATAGATGTATATAAATACAAATGCACACATATCTGTTATCACAACAAAGCATTTATTTAGCTACTAAATATTCCATACTCAGCAGCACTTTAGAAACCTGTTTTACAAGAGCTATGATTTATCATAAAAGTTGACAGTGGTCAGCAATTTTCTTATTTTGATCTTACTTTGCACTATAGAATATTATGCTTTGCTTTCAAGATGTATTGGCTAAAATGTAATGCAAAAAGGGAAGTTATGGTAATTACTATAGATCACAGGTAACATAGAAAATAAAGCATAAAAGAACAAACATTAGTTTCAAAAGCAATGCTATATTGCTTAAATTAAGATTAAATTACAGTTACTTTAGATTAAAATTAAGTGAAATGTGATACTTATGCTTCTTTTTAATTCTGAACTTTGAAATGTCTATTCAAACCAAAAATCACAGTGTCTGTTTATAATCTACAGTGACTTGTTATCAATATTGTTTAATTAAGCAATGTAGCTGGATGTCCAAAATAATTTGCTGGACAGGATCAGAAATATTTTTCACTATCCTTTAATTCATTTTCATTCTATTATTATGAAGTTTTGCATACGATTTCTCAAAATATTCCAACACTAAAAGATAATATATTATTTATAAAAAGCAAACCTGTATTAGCTGTTGCTATATAGCACACTAGATGTTCAAATATATAGGGAATATATGAAATAAGGAATTGAAATGTCTAATTCATAGTCAGTATAGCAATGTTTTGACATGTATATGTTATATTTGTGTAGAGTAATTTAAGTATTTTTTTTTACTTTAAATAATTAAATGTTTTTGAGGATGTAATTAGTGGGTTGAACTACCTATGGGAGACATAGTGCTCAAAACTAGGTCACATTATGTGCCATAAAGTTGTCTTTTCTAGACTAAAGTTGTTTGATATATTAGTTTTATTCGGTAACAGTTATAACTTTAATAGATACGTATGGTATTTGGGATTACTTATTCATAGGACCACAGTAGTATTGGATATTGTATACTTCTATGTGCACAATGGGATGTGGTGGCTCAGTGGTTAAGACGCTGAGCTTGTTGATCAGAAAGGTCGTCAGTTTAGCTGTTCGAATCCCTAGCACCACATAACGGAGTGAAATGCTGTACTTGTCCCAGCTTCTGCCAACCTAGCAGTTCGAAAGCATGTAAAAAATGCAAATAGAAAAATAGGAACCACCTTTGGTGGGAAGGTAACAGCATTCCATGCACCTTTGGAATTTAGTCATGCTGGCCACATGACCACGGAGATGTCTTCGGACATCGCTGGCTCTTCAGCTTTGAAATGGAGATGAGCACTGCCCCCTAGAGTCAGGAATGAATGGACATATGTGCGAGGAAAACCTTTACCTTATAGGATATCTATTTCAAGTTGTAAAGAAGCTCATTCTCTGCCATTTATTTATTAAATGTATATGCTGCTCTTGTCACTGTTTCAGTGAAACTGGTCTACTTGAGAAATATTTAGAAATATGAATTATATGCTAATTATTAAACTCAATTGTTAAGTGAAGAGATTTAAATATTCATTTAACATGAATATGAAATTGTTCAACATGAAAATACATGGGTTAGATTTTGTGAATAAGAGATGTATAAGAGAAGCATGCTTTAGTGTTTTCTTCTTTCTTTCCTTCTTTCCTTTTCTTTCTTTCTTTTTTTTCATCATATTAAAAATTAAAAAGGAATAATATTTAATATATAATTTTGTACTTCTTCTTTTCAGACTGTACTATCACTATAATCTTTTTATTTTTCAATTTACTCTTCAGTGGGTTTTTTTTTAACATTAGTACTAAAGTGAAATTTCTGAAGACCAATTGAATGTAAAAAAAGATTCTCTCTCTTATTATGGTGTAAATTATTACTTATTTTGTACCCTGCTCTCTGTAAATCTTGTAATGACACATGGAAGTACTTACTTGCAGGATTCATCAAACATATCTAAAATGCAGTTCTGATGTCCATGCTAATATTAATAAAAAAGGATTTACAAAATCGTAACCCAGTGATAACAAGAAATGGGTGATTAAACTTGTAATACTATACCATTGTTCCTTGGCAAAATAAGTGGATCTAATGCATAAGATGACACTGAGTCGACAGTCAGAAGTGCATATACTCATAGCATTTTCAGCAGTTAAAAATATAAAATATTAAGGAATGTCATTTGCCTACTTGTCAAATGAAAGACTTTCTTTTGTAGGAAAAAAAATGAGATGCAAGGTGGGAAATCGCCTTGATGGTTCATTTCAGTTTAAATTACTGACAGGGCAAAGGTTTGAACTCAGCTTCAAAATATTTGTCAAGCCTGATGCTTTCTCCTGTAATGAGCCCAGAAGTGTGATCCTGTAAGAAGGTCTTATCCAAGCAGTAGTTCCACATCAAGAATCAGTAATTAAGACTTGAAAAGTATTATGAAGGTTTATTCATTTATTAACTTAGATTGCGTGATGTGGGAAAAGATTTTTCAATTCCTTTTTTGAGCTCTAATGAGCACATTTCAAGAGATTACTACCACCTCCTTAATTTAACCAACTTCTCAGCCACTGCTCCAAAGGAATCACATGAGTACTTGACCTCTGTAAGATTTTAAGAAGAAAAACAAACTTCATAAAACTTAATCACATTAGTTAAATCTGGAAGGATGTTTTAAATGCTCCTCCTAAGCCACCAATTTCTATTACCTGAAACCCATCAACATAATCCTTCCTTAGGAAGAAAGGAATAAATCAAATTGAAAAGATTTGTAATTGAATTATCCACAGTCTCAGGGCAATTAGAACCATTTTTATTGGACACCTAGCTATAACCTTGACTGTTTTAATTAGTTCATCAAGTCAGATAATAAGAAAATGCAGGGACATTTTTGCAGGGTAGTAAATTGAAACGAGTTAATATTGTTGATACTGTGTGATCCACAGGAAAAAATGGAAGTAATGTTCATAGAGATAATGCAGAAAATGACAATACCAAAATTCGTAGAGTTTTTCTTGTCAGGGAAAAGGTTTGTACTTTAACCTTCTCCTTGATTTACTAATTTTTGTAAGAAGAGAATCATTTTATATGGAGAAGCTAACAACCCACTGAAGCTCCTTGGCAACTCAAGCTAGTTATCTCAATCAACAGAAATCATGATATTTTATCTTGCTCTACAGTAAAGCTGCAAAAGGTATTTCAGTTGAACAACTATATTAAAATTGTTCATGTGATTTCATCTGAATTTGGCACTGATACTTCTTGTATGTGTGTAGCATTGTGATTTATGACTAAAATTCTCAGTTCTTCTCCATCCATTCCTTGGCAGATAAACCAACCTCACAAGAGATAAATAAGAGATAAATAAAAACCCTGCTATTAGAAAGAAAAAGAAAAGAAAGGAAGAAATATATAAAGTCACTTTTTAACTTTAAAATCTTAGCATTGTAAATACAGCACAGAGCTGCCTTGTTTACAAGATCCAGTAGCTAGCTGTTTGGTTAAACTAAATATCACAGAATGGCAGAGATCTGTTACAATTTCTCTAGGCTCCGAGTTTTACAAAGTGCATAGCATTTCTTATTGAAGAATTATTATTTTATGAACTTTTGAGTATTCTGTTGTATAATGTGATATAGGCATAAAAGACAGAAGTAAAGGCAGTCATTGAGCTTACATAGAATCTGCACACATAAAGACACCCCCCCCCCTTTTGGCTAAAAACATTTATGCATTTCTTGAAAATTACTTGAATTCCACGGCAAAGTCCTCTAATACTTTTCCCTGGACCTTTCCTGGCCACTGGGGGAATTTCCAGCCATTTATCAGAAATATTGGGGAGTTGCTCCAAGAAGTGTCTAGACTTCTCTTGTCTCTGATTTTTAAAGGACAATACTTTCTCCTGACCAAGAAAATGTGTGTGTGGAGAGAGGGGGAGAACAGGGGCATCTGCCTTGATTTACGTATATGACTGAGGTCAGGCCTTCCCTGGTGGTAATTCTGTTTGAAATTTGTTTCTCCATTTTGGGGGGAAAGTTGGCTGGCATTATAGAATGAGTGTTATTTAAAGCCTAATGGAAAAAGACACAGAACAAGTTAATAGAATAACCCTTGAATAAAGAAACTGCAATATAAGTCTATAGATATTTGGAAGTGATGGATATTCCCTAAACTGGTAATCTAAATCAAAGGCTATTTTTAGATATATTTAGGCATATACAGTAATTAACATTTCAGAAATCTACAAAATGTAAATTGCATATGAAAAGCAGCTTTGATTGGATTAGGAACTATTTTAAGATAAAAATTCGACAGTTTCTAAGTGTAAGCAACAGATAAAGCAATCAAAGCGGTCAACAGGAAAATGTTGTTATCTCTTAAGGTTAGTCTTCATTAACTACAGCCAGTTCCTACAAGGATAATAGTCTGACATAAGTAATAATTGTTACCTTATAATTGGAGCCTTTATTGCAGTGTTTCTCAACCTTGGCAACTTGAAGATGTCTGGACTTCAACTCCCAGAATTCCCCAGCCAGCGAATGCTGGCTGGGGAATTCTGGGAATTGAAATCCAGACATCTTCAAGATGCCAAGGTTGAGAAACACTGCTTTATTGTATTAAGTCAAAAAGGCTAAGGTACAGTGATTCTTTTTTGAAGAATACCCAGCAATTCTAAACACTAAACGGAGACAGCCGTGGCAGCACTGAGGAAAATATACTACTCAATTGAAAATATTGAAAGGACATTTAATATGAAATACAATTATCTGTTATATCACAGCTTTTTTCATTAAGTGTTAGATGTTAATATTATGGGGATTCATAAGGCTACAATTAGGAAAGAAAAACAAACAAGAATGTAGAAATAACCTAACTACAGTATTATTAGCATGTAATATTGTTAGAAACGTACTAGGGAAAAAAATATTAAATGCCCACTGACATTCAGGTCCTAGTGGAAAAATACAGAAATACAAAATCAAATGGTGCACACCTCCCTCTCCTTTTTAAGCTAAATGTTGTTCTAAAATTCCATTTTATATGCATATGGCAAACAGAAAAAAAAAACAGCAGGAAAAGCCCTACATATTTACTTTAGAACAGATATATTGTGTTATTTACAATTTATCATATCTCTTAATAAGAGTATATAACCGTGGTGGCGAATCTAGGGCATACAGAGCTCTCTCTGTGGGCACGCACACCGTCGCCCCAGCTCAGCTCCATCACATTTATTTGTCACGTTCCCCACCATCGTTTGCAGGGAACAAAAGTTTGTGAGACTAAAAAAAAATTCACTCAATCAATTGAAAAGAAAAGGAAAAGATTGGAATTGATTGAGTAAACCTTTTCACTCACTTCACAATGGGGGAGATGGTGTCCCCTCATCCTGAAGCCCATTACGATGTGGAGCCACAATGCAACCCTGCATCAGCTCAGCTCAGCAAAAAAAGCATGTGACATCTGGTCCGTTGCTTTTCCTGCAGAGCTGCCTATGTGGGGATGACCTGCCTTCCTGCCAGCCAGCTGAGCTTCGGTTCCTAGGCTTGTCGGCCTCTAGACATCATTCCCACCACCAAGCATCAGTTCAGGAGTTCCTTCCCCTCCCAGGAAAGAGAGAGAAGTGGGGAGGGAAGGAGAGGGAGGGAAGGAGGGAGGGAAAGAGAGAGAGAAGAAGAAGAAAGAAAGAGAAAGGGAGGCAGAGAAAGAGAGAAAGAGAGGGAAGAAAGAGAGGGGGAAGAAAAAAAGAGAGAAGTAAAGAAAGGCAGAGAGAGAGAGAGAGAGAGAGAGGAAGGGAAGGAGAGGGGTGAGGGAAAGAGAAGGGAAGGGGGGGAGAGAGAAACAGAGGCAGACAGTGGGAAAGAGAGGGAGGGAAAGAGAGAGAAACAGAGGCAGAGAGAAGAGGAGGGAAAAAGAGGGGAGGGAAGAGAAACACAGATAGAGAAACAGATAGAGAGGGGAAGGGAAAAAGTTAGAGAAAAAGAGAGGAAGGAAAGAGAGAGGGAGGGAAAGAGAGAAGCAGAGAAGAGGGTGGGAAAAGAAAAGGAGGGAGGGAAAGAGAAATAATATTACAAAAGTTTTTCTTTTTTATTGTTGCTAAACGTATTTCAAACGCAGGGGAAAAATGAAGGGGCATAAAAGTGCATTTATCGCTTTTTTCTTAGAACAATTAGCTGAACTCTGCCTAGTTTATCATTAGTAAAACCTCAGTATTCAGGTTAAATAACCGTGTTGGCACTTTGTGATAAATAAGTGCGTTTTGGATTGCAGTTTGGGCATCCGGTCTCTAAAAGGTTCACCATCACTGGTATCACTGGTATATAAATTTGCAGAAAAGATTCCAAAATGTCAAAAGATGGGGTTTTTTTTGTGCACAATTTTATCCTGAAATAAAACTTTTGGATATCCTTTCAGCACAGGAGCTACATTTTGGAAAGACAGTGGACTAAAAGCAATTCCAACACAAAAGGGAAATTAATAACAAGCACTAGAAATTCATTAGATTAATGAATAAAGCTAGACTTCAGAAGCCCTTATCTCTATTTTGTTGATGCACAATCTTTTCCCTTAAAGATCAGCCCAATTTAGAGAGCCATTAGCTTCAATAGATCTCCTGCTGGCTTTGAGAATCTGTTGATGAACCTTAATTATATTTTTTCAGGTATTTATGCAAATTGGGTCTGAAATATCTGTGTCTGCTGCACAGAACAATGATGTACACCTCATTATTTGATATCTCTGGTATGCATCACAAAGGAATATTCTCCCAAAGACCAAGATATTTTCTTAACAATCCAATTTGTATAAGTAAGATCATAAGATCAGCTCATTTTTTCCATCGAAATACCTCAATATTTTTCTTAAGATTTAAAATATTCTAGAACACAATCCATTATGATCTGGATCTTGGGTCCTGTAGCAAAGGGCAAAGGGAAACAGAAAACTGTTTCCTTCAATCTTTGCTAGTCTTTTAACATATGGCTTGATGTCAAGTGTACTGTTTTAACAATTAAAAGGGACACAGCGGCTCAGTGGGCTAAGACACTGAGCTTGTCGATCAGAAAGGTTGGCAGTTTGACAGTTCGAATCCCTAGTGTCACATAACAGAGTGAGCTCCGATTACTTGTCCCAGCTTCTGTCAACCTAGCAGTTTGAAAAGCATGTAAAAATGCAAGTAGAAAAATAGGAACCACCTTTGGTAGAAAGGTAACAGCGTTCCATGTGCCTTCAGCATTTAGTCATGCCGGCCACATGACCATGGAGATGTCTTCGCACTGGCGCTTCGGCTTTGAAATGGAGATGAGCACTGCCCCCTAGAGTTGGTAACAACTAGCACATATGTACGAAGGGAATCTTTACTTTTACCTTAACAATTACACATCTACATAAAAAACAGGACAAAAATAATTTAGAATCTTAGTGACTTGGCCACTGATTATACCTCAAACAGCAATTCAGAAGCTTTAGTGGTGCATTCTGCCCTTATTAGAAATATCTGGAAATACATTTACATTTCTAGCATATGTTAGACAATGATTAAACAGACTGCTTCATCATCAGTATGGCCAGTTTGTGGATTAACCTCTAGCTTTAAGGTTTACTACTTTTCCTGACCGTGCTGAGTATTCTACTATCCTATGCCTCTGAGCTTGATTGAATGTCATTTGCATGAGAGGCCTTGGTCATTATAATAACTCAATTTTTTTCTGCACCAATCTCTCTGAGAATTAACTTTATGTAATGCTTCATCCTAACAAAGTAGGGGGAAATGTACAACTTTATTATTATTGGATATTTTTCAATATGTAATTCTAGGTGCCTTATTACAATTTTGGGGTGGAGGGGGCACGGTTGAAAAATTATTAAGTGGAAATAACAAGTGTGACCGTTCACAGTTGGAACCTATTTTATTGTACTGTATATGTGTTGATGTTTACTTCTATTGCCACAAAGTGAACAGTCCCTAATCTTATAGCTCTATTTATTGGAAGGATATACAACTGAAAGCCATGAGCAAAATGAATCCTCTGAAAGTTTTAGATATCTTCCGGACTGTTTTACAGCCCTCTCTAAGCTGTTTACAGAGTCAGTGTATTGTCCCAAACAATCTGGCTCCTTATTTTACAGACATCAGAAGAAAGGAAGGCTGAGTCAACCTTGAGCTGTTCAGAATCGAACTCCTGGAGTGAGCAGTGACTTAGCCTGCAGGACTGCATTCTAACCACGGTGCCATCATGGCTCTTTAGGTATTTACTCTTTAAGTATTTACTAAGTATTACTGTTTAAGTAATCTGAATGTGTGGTCAAATTTAGCATTGGTCTTGACCTCATCCATTTTGGTAGAATTTTTTCATATTGATTTATTCCTCTTTCATTTGTCTATTTGGACATCTACAGCTGTCTTGAATACTTAAAGCATAAGCCAATGCATATTTTCTCAGAAATAAGCACCAGTATATTTAATGCAACTATTGCCTTACATGTATTTGATTGCTGTCTTTGCTAGTGTTGGCTGGCTACTGTAAATTTTAGCTTTTTCATTTCAAAGTTTCCAGGGATTCAGATTAACACCCAGATTCTATACTTTTGCCATTTTCTCTTTCGTGCCCTATAATTTCCTTCTTACTATTCCTTTGATGGTTTGATTTTTTTTCTAGTCATTAAGGAGCCAGTGTGTTACCTCAAATGAGTACAAAGAGCATAGAGATAACTGAAGGGACCTCTGCCTGACTTGAATTCTAGGGTCTAATGTTAGAGTGACCTCTTGCTGCTGAAATGCATAACTACACATTCATGAAACTACCATCATTATATTGCATATACAGTAGCTTGCTGTAGGCTTGCCATTGCACAGTTGAGCAGAATTTTTCTACAATGGCTGACATTTTTCTGCAACATTCATTCTGGTTTTCCAGAGAGAAAGGAGTAATGATTGCTCCAGATGGAGATGCTAAAAATGAAAACTGATATTAAGTATTTGTCTTAAACAACCTTAGACTGGTTGCATCCCCCACCCACAATTTTCAGCAGACTAGAAAATAAAACACTGAGAAATCTGATTTCACAAATCTTAAAAGGCAGCAATTCAGTTCCAACAATGTATCTGGCATTTGGTTGAGGGCCATCCAACCAGTTTCATTGAAGCAGGTATTTTACTAATGTTTTTGCTTGTGTGTGGTTCCAATTCAGATACTTTCAGGAAAAAAATAGATGTGTATTCCTGGGGCTCTATTCCAGCTTTTTTCCCCAACCTTAGTCACTTTAAGATGTTTATTCTGGGAAATGAAGTCCACACATGTTAAAGTTGTCAAAATTGAGAAACACTGTTCTATTCTATTAATACTTATCAATACATACCTTATCCTAAAGCAGAATATTTAGCTGTTTCTCTCTTGTTCTCCTTGACCCCCTTCTTCTCTTAGAAGATCAACTGGAGTTTTTGTCATTGTGGTGAAATGGACCTATGGTTAGCATTCTTCATAGTTACTTATCCCCATAATGTCACAGTAGCCCAGAGCCTTATTCTAGAGAACTACATGGAAAAAGCATTTTGGTGATCACATTACATCTCAGAGCCTTCAGGAATGCTGCTGGATACTTTGGCAGGAATAAATAACAAATATAGTTTTGATAAATCTATTTTTGCTACTACTAGCAAGCAACAGTGATACTGTCATATGAATCGAGCACTCACATTTCTCTCAATTGAAAGTGGCAATTTTTTTAATAAATAAAACTGTTTTGAATAGGGATATGGGTATTCAGTTCTGTTCATTTATTTTTCCAGCTCTTTTTTTAATTGCCCCAAAACACAATTACATAAATTTGAGACATATATTTCCTGTCTGAGCACTGAATGGAGTTCTGGCTACTATTTCGGCTCTCAAGTATATATTGCTGTCATTCATATTGATATAAAACGTATTAAAGGCCTTAAAAAGGAAGCTCGTATTTCAGGATTCACTACAGGGAAAAAGCTCACATAAATTTATATAAGCCAAAAAGATTGGTAGACCATAAAAAAGTCAATACATATCATAACCCTGTACCACGTATTACAACAAGATGGGATGAGATTATATCTTTGATGACATGATAATCTAAGATAAATCTGTGATAAATCTCAAATTACAACAACTTCAATGGCTGTTCTTTTCCCAAAATAGCAGGAGACAAATATACCAAATATACGCAAGCTGTCATGCTTTATGATCATCTTAATCTCATGTCATTAAAAACTAGAATAGTGCAAAGTCAAGCATTATGTGAAATGCTTTGGATTGCTATTATGAGAAGCTGTAATGAAATGTCCTATAGAAATGTCATCCTATTGTATGTGGCTGTCTGTATTAAGAATTAAATGCAGCATTACAATCAGACAAGATGGATATACTCTTATGTAATCAACTTTATCAATTACTCATCATGAATAGTTAATACCAGAGCCTCTTAAAAAGATATATGGCAAAGAAAGATATACTTTGCCTTTTCAATTATGCTTCACACTCTTTCACCTATTTTAAGAGATGCTTATACTACTGTATTTTTTCTTTTAATAATAGAAGCCTTGCATTTAAATGATGTATTAAGTATGCCACAAGCAGCTCCTTTTCTTTAGGAGGAGGAGTTAGCAGTTCCAACATTCAATTGACCTGTTTCCAAATAATCTACAGGAAAAAAATGAAGATTAAGTCCTCTAACAAGAGCAGTTTTCACAGTCTAGCATACAAAGAGAAGGATTCAGTAAAAAGATGAGAGGGCAAGCCGCATTGTGCTGGCTCACTTAAATCTTATTTCCAATTCACTAAATGTGTTATTTGACTTGGCAAGTGAGCTGGTATGTGTATTAGATCAGCAGGGAGCCTAATCAAGGAGATGCCAAGTTTGCTGCAGCCCCTCTGCACAGCATTAGCCTCAACTAGTGACCTTAAGCAAAGTGGGTGGTTGAACCCAAAAGAGAATAGCATTAACTTTTACTTGAAGTTCAGCCTGATTTGAAGTCTCCTTTTGTGTGGTATTCCCTTTAAAAAAAATTGCAGAAAGCATTCAACAGAACTGAATCTAGTCTGCTCAGCACCATCTTCACATGCAAAGCTTTATAGAAGCTTGCCTCCATTAATGCTGACACATGCAGAAGAAATGAAAAGCATTAACTCAGCTAAAGCATTTGATTCTGCAGCTGCAGAACAATTCACTTTGTAACCTAATAACACAGAGGGTGGGTTTCTTTCCTTTTTTTTAATCCTGAAAAAAAATAATGTGAATTTGCTAATTACCAGAAGAAGTGATTTTCAAATCTTAATAGCATACTGGCCAACAAAAATAACTAAAAATAATAATGCTATTTATGTACCATGACAGAATAGGTCTTTGTTCTGGGAAATAAGATGTTTCACTGAGATCTTTAAGAAAAGACCAGGGCTGCAATTCAAAGCATTCTTTAGGACTGTGCTGAGATTCTGATGAAATGGAGAAGATCTCACTTTTTAAGTGCTTACAACTTAATAAGCTTAGAGCTTATTAATATTCATATATACCATGTTTTCCCCAAAATAAGACAGGGTCTTATTTTCTTATGAACCCTGAAATAAGTGCTTGGCTTTATTTTCAGTGATGTCTTATTATTTTTGAGGTGCACGAGGCGGCGAGCATGGTCACCTCATGATTGCTGCTGTGTTGCAATATTTTTGGGGAGGGCTTATTTTAGCACAGGTGCTCAAAAGCTTGATTGGGCTTATTATCCAGGGAGGGGTTATTTTCAGGGAAGCAGGATACACACACACACACACACACACACACACACACACACACACACACACACAAACACGATTATATATATGGTTAAAATGCTTAAAATCTAACAATGGTTAATATTCATAATAGAATATTTTATATACACAATATTGTATGTATGTGTGTGTGTGTGTGTATGTATTTGTATTTGTATTTGTATATGTATATGTATATGTATATGTATATGTATATGTATATGTATATGTATATGTATATGTATATGTATATGTATATGTATATGTATATGTATATGTATATGTATATGTATATGTATATGTATATGTATATGTATATGTATATGTATATGTATATGTATATGTGCTGGTCTTTTTGTATTCAGGTCTTTTCCCGTGTAAGATTGAGATTGTCTTGGCAACGTTTCGGCGAGGTCTCACTCACCATCTTCAGGCTGGGTTTTGGGCTTAAAGTGTAGTCAAAGCTGCCGTCTTTCTATAAATCTTGGTGGGGGGTGGTGGAGTGTTGGCTTTGTTTCAGTAAGTGGAGTGATTGGTTGTGTGGTTGCATCATGATTGGTAGATTGGTGCTGATTGGTGCTGATTGGTACTGGCTGTGTGTCTATTGTTGTTTCATGTTGTAATGGCCTGGGTGATGGGTGGGTCTCATTTGTTGACTAGGGTTGGTTTCCAAATGTCTGGTAGGCGGGAAGTATCATCAAGTTTATTCATGTTGTGGGGGTGTTTCTCTATTTCGATAGCTTCCATAATTATTCTCTTGTTGAAGTGTTCAGTTTTGGAAATTAACCTTGTTCCTTCTTTGGAATCCGTTGGAGATTAATACATTTGTGAGAGTGTGTAATTCAGTTTTCAGGTGGTCTTTGTTGGCCAGGCGTTTGATTCTGGAGATGAGGGTCTTGGCTACAGAGTTGATCTGTGCAAGGGTGGTGATGGGATTGTGCATTTAAGTAGTGGCTGGTGTGTGTTTTTTTTCTGGTAGATGGTGTGTCCTAGGGAGCCATTTTTTTTGTAGATTAGGACAGAAAGGGAAGTTGGTTGTTTGCTTCTATTTTCATGGTGAATTGTATTTTGGGCTGTATAGGCTGTTGAGATGTGTGAGCAAGTTGTCCAGTTTTTCTTTCCCGTGTGGCCAAATCACAAAAGTGTTAGCAACATATCTAAGCCAGAGTTTGGATTTGTGTTCAGATTTATCTAAGGCATTAGTTTCAAAATGTTCCATGTATAAGTTTACGATGACAGGTGAGAGGGGTGATCCATGGGTGCTCCTTCTATCTGTTTGTAACTTTGTCTATTATGGATGAAGTATGTGTTGGTTAACAGTGGTTGGTCAGGTCCAGGAGTTTGGTTTAGTAGTTATCACCACTGTGGTGTTACCTTTGTCTGCTGGGAAAATGATCATGTTGTCTTTCCTCAGGTTGGTGAGTGCTAATTCTTCTTCTTGCTGTAAGTTGCTTCTGGGTGGATTACTGGAGCAAAGGACATTGCTGACTGCAAGTCTGATTTTATTGGCTTCATCTGGGTTGATTTTGGTGAGTGTAGATTCAATTCCGCATATGATGTCTTCAGTGGGGATGTATTTAGGGGTGACTGCAAAGTTGAATCTTCTGGAAAGGTATTGGTTTCAGCTGTGGTGACGATTCTGTCTAATATGTTGTGTAATGTTTGTTTCATGAGTTGCTGTGGAGGGGGGGTTGGGCTGCTGTTGTTTTTCTAGTCTGTGGAGTTTGTTGGTGTGTTTATCTGTCTTGTAGGAGGTTTCTGTTTCGGCTCTCCAGAGGGCTAGTTGCTTGAATTTGTCCCAGAGTGCTGGGTGATTTTGTTGCTGAGTTTGAGGTGAAGAGTGAGTAGGTCTTGGTTGGTTTGGTCTAGTAGGAATCTTTTCCTGTGGAGTTCGTTTCTGATTAGGGCTAATTCAGTTCTTTTCAGGATCCTTTCAGTGGCTGAGGTTTTAGAATGGAATTTTAGTTGGAAGCATGCGGCTTCTATTATAGAAGAAGCAGGATATGAAGAGGGATATGACATCGAAAATCATGAGTAGGTCGCTAGGTTGTAGGTTTTGTTTCTTTCTTGTTTCTATGAAGTGGAGTGAGTTTTGTACTTGTGAGGTGATGGATATGTGTGTGTGTGTGTGTGTGTACGTACGTGTGTGTGTATTGTGTGTGTGTATAATATTGTGTATATAAAATATTCTATTATGATTTTAACCATTGTTAGTTTTATATTTCACATATAAAATATATTTAAACAAACTACACCTTTGCTCTCATCTTCTGTGAATACTGATTGTTCTGTTTCTGTTCTGCTTTTTCTTGGTGAAGTCTTATGCTGAACAAGCAGATTATTACACATGCTACACCACAATCTCCTGTTCTGTCTTCCTTATAGCCTCCATTTTTGAAATGCTGTTGGATCCTCTGGAGCAGATGTTGAGGGTAGATAGAATTTCCATGGAAAAGGAGAATTGCTCTGCTGTTCTATCAGTAAATGTATTCTGTTGAATTTCACTTTTGTTTTTAATATATTTTTAAATTTTATGAGGCATTGAACATAATCCCACTTCCTTCTCACAGGGGAGTTTCTATTTTGATAAAATTAGAATGTACATCCCATGGAGTTTTGTACCATTATCTCAAATATAATCAGTCAATCAATCAGGGCATTAAAAACATCGATTCATTTGTAATTGGGTCCATCTTCATTCATGTAAGCTGATGGTAATAGTAATAATAGATCATTGTGCAAACATGTCAAGACATTATTTTTGCTTGGCCATTCCCATGTAGTGAAAAGCTCCAAGCCACTATTCCTATTCAGTAAAAAATGGGAAATATCATATCTGTAACAGCCAGTTTTTGAAGTATTTACAACATGAAGATTACATCTATCACGTCCTCTTTGCATGCTATCATGAAGTGTAGTCCTGCATGGTTTGGAATTATAGTAGCAATGGCTTTCTGCCCCCCTCTGCCCCACAAACAATATTTGATCACCTAAGGAGAATTCCTAACAGGTTGAATCTTATTCAAAAATAGATCATTTTTTAAAAAGCAAAAACTATGCCTGGTCTTACATAAAGAGCTCTCTATCAATCTTATGAGATTTTCAAGTAAATTGCTGAAATGCCAGCTTCTGATATTTCTGGGCATACTGATTTTAAAGTATTTTTCAAATAGTTTTTTTTCTTTCCTGAAGTCTATTGTTCAGAGGGAGATCAAACTTTCCACTGAACATGCCCAAACATAACTCTTTGAACTTTAACCAATGGAGTTGTATTTATTTTGTATTGTTTAACAGGTCCAAAGTATGACAATACTTCATCAATTACATATAGCGTGTTCCAGATACTGTTGACCATTGTCACATATCACTGCACTTTTTTTCTATTTACCTGCTACTCAGCCAAACACCAAACTTCAGAACAAAAAAAAAATAATGCAAGAAAACGTATGGATATAATTTAAGTGAAATAATTGTTTTCACCTCCAGTATTTTTTAAGAGAACCCATGTTTCAATTTTATTAGTAACAGATTTTTATGAATCAGAATTTTACATTGATATATGATAGAGGATTGAAAGATACTTAATAATATTGCAAGAAGACAGAAACATATTTTTCTTTTTCATATTACAATAATCACTAATTTTAAGTTAATTTGCAAAATAATTAAGACTTGACAAAGTTAAATGCTTCCTCCTGCAGAATTATGCAGAAATGTTCAACATGCAGTTTAGGATCCTTTCATAATAATATATATTTATGAATGCCTGTCATACATACTATTGGATTGATGTTTGTAAAATCAGACTGAATAGATGTGGTGTCAGAATTTAAGATATTCAGGGAATTTATATGCTGTCAAAGCCTACTAAGGTGATATCTACAGTATGTCATGTGGCTTTCCTACTAAAATTTCCGGAGGAACATCTCACTATTTGGACTCTCTGTTACACGCCCAGGGTAACACAAAGCCACTGGTCAAAGTCCTTCATAAGAAATTGTTGCAATAAAATGCCATCATGCTTATGGTGAATTCACACTTCTGCTTAACAAAGATTTAGTGACAGCTGCACTACAACTTCCATAGGACAATATCTGGTGAGTAACATCATATGGTTGTCAGTGCACTGTGAAGAATATAAGACTTTTGCAGTTTTCAGAGTGTAAATTCAAAATGATTTTGTAACTCCCTTCAAGTAGCCACATGTGCAGTACAATCCTATGTGTCTAGTTAAAAGTAAGTTATATTAAATTCTGAGGGACTTTAATATCTGGTAAGTAGCTGTAGGAGTAAAGAGATCAATGGGCAAAATTCACCCTTGTGTAACTCTGTAGGGGAATGTTTATCTGTGTTTGTACGAAGTTGCATTTTCTGTTGCTTTGGTTAATTAAAAACAATAAACATCAGTAACAAAATACAGTAAAATTTCCAAAGAAGGAAAAACTTTCAAAATACAAGAAGATATAACACAAGATAATGCAAATAAATAAATCAATTAGTCCTGTGAAAGGACTACTTTATCCCTTTGCTGTTGAATCTTTGGTTCTGGTTACAGTCCAGGATATAAACCATTCTATCAGTCACGTACTGAGCATCAACTGGGAAAAAGATGGCTCTGTTTTTCCATTAATAGGCATACAAAAAACATAAATGCCCTTTATTCCAGAGCATGACCTCATTTTTATGAAAGTTGGAACAGTAAAAGCAACAAGAAAACATGAGAAGATGCATACATGTGATAGTTTGGCAATAGACAGCAATAAAACACTGCACAAAGTACAAATTCGTGTAAACTAATGAAATGCTAAAAAGCTGTCTGTATTTTACAAGAACTGTGTATGTGTACTTGCATGTGTTTAGAGGGAGTGGATTATAAAGAGCTAATAGGCTCTAGTTTCAGGCTTAATTTCAGATGTTCTTTCTGTCTTTTCTTCCTCCTCATCCTTCTTCTGTGTTTAGATCAAGCTTTAAACTGCCGGAATGAAGCCACTAGATCAAGCCTGGGAAAACCAAGATATTCTGTGTAATAGAATAGGATGCAATAGAAAAATACAGAATGAAGTGGAAAAGAACAGAACAGAACTGGGAAGTTGGAAACCTTTTCATATTCATTTAGTTTGGAATGGATGACATGACCAGTGGCAATAGGTGAGAAGGTTAAGTTTACCTTTTCAACAACAGAAACATTCCCTGTGCTGCGTGTATAAATAACATATGAACACTTCGATAAACACTTAATAAATTGATAAACAAATCAATACATTTACTTTCTCTACTGATATCCATTTAGTTACTCATGTTGGTTGAAAGTTTTGATAAAATACATAATAAATCTTAATATTTAATACTGCTGGCTTTAGTATCCATTTTCTGACAAGACTTATTGAACAGTGCAACATTAGAAATTAATGCAGTTGTTACAGGAAAATATTAGATCTTCAAGGTTCATCTTTCTTTGGGGAGAAAGTACTGAAAAAGTGTGTCTAGAAAGCTAACAAAATCAACAGAAAGGAGCTACAGTTTAGTTATTGATGATTTTATTTATACATGGCCTCCTTTTTAGTTACTGTGTGTTAATAAAATCATTCTTATTAGAATATTTGGATCTATATAAACACCTTGTTAGACAGAAATATTAAATATGGATGTTAAGTCTGGGTAAAGAATCACACTAGCTTTGTGGAGCTGAATGAATGGAAAGATTGATTCAATTTGAAGTGTTGTCTTGCTCCATCTTGATTCCCCCAGGTGAGGCTGCTGGGTGTTACCAGAAGCACCAGGGGAAGTACCATCGAAGGCCTTCAAAGTGAATGCTTTGACAATGCTTGGCTGCACTGAAGCTTCACTGTTTATTGAACTGTTACAGAGCAACCTTGAAGGGGCTCTTACTCAGGGTTTGATCAAAGCAAAGCACCCTTTTGAAGCTTTGCACATCCCTAATGGATGTTTAGAGTTTATAGCTAAAGATCATAAATGCATTTATATATAATGCCATACTTGCTTTCTAAGTATTTTTTCCATGAAAGGGATTATTTTCATCCTTTGCTATGCTCCTTTTTTATGTGTAAAGTTTGTTGGTTCCCACTTTGTGTGTATATAAAGGAAAATAGATGAAACCACAAATCAAATCTTTATGTAGTTGTTCATTTATTTATTTATTAGATTGATATCCCACTTTTCATTCAGAAGCTAAAAGTGATATATGTAATTCTCCCTACTTCCATTTTTTACAGTGCTTCCTCCATTTTTTCCTGTGGGCAAAAAAAGAAAAACCAACAGGCCCAAAACCATCCAGTGAGCTTCTGTCACTGGATCTCTGGCTCTCTCCAGCATCAGTTCCACATTGTAATGCACCAGGTTGACTCTTAAATTATTAGAGTAAAATAACACATGAAAACATTTTATATAACATTGTCCCCAGACTTAGGTTTTTTTTTTCAAATTACTTGATTTGTTATCTAGAATATAACCATAATGTGAAGTATGATAGAATTTGGCACAAAGGGATCCAGTACAAAATGTTAGAAAGGGACTGTGGTAAAATGAGGGAAAAAATTGCTTCTACTAAGCTCCTGCAAGAGTATGTGGTATGGAATGAAATGTTAAATAGGTGCTTAAATAATCCCACAAGTTCCAAATTCCATATCTCTAAATTCTCTCTACATGAGCCCTATCCTCACTCCCATTTATTTCTTCCTTTGAACAAATTTCAACTCTTTTATCAGAAGAGTTTGCTGGGCAAGCAGGCTGAAGAGAAAATTAATGAATGTAATTACCGAACAAGGTGTAAAATTAACCAAGTAAAATATACTCCGTTTATAGTTGAGAATATTGTTTGAAGAAAATATATTCTGAGATCAGGACTCTGAAAATGGAACATATATATTTTTTCTTGACTGTAAAATTCAGATGAAAACAGAAGTTTGTAATGATATTAAAAATCTGCTTGTCTCGTTTTACTGGACTTTACTATTACAGCAGATAGAGAAGTTTAAAAATGAACCACATCAAAAAAGGAAAGGAATGAAAAGCCACATCAAATATGCTGAAAAAGCTGGTAAGCACTTCAGCCTTTATTCTTTAATTGGAAGGGGAAGAGCTTTTAGCACAGACTTCATTTACAATGTAGGCTGGCAGACCAACTGGGCAATGCTCTTGATTTTTACAGTATCCAGCTGTTAAGTTCTATATTACACGGATCCACTTTCAAACCGAGATTTATTTTTCAAAATAGTAAAAATGATTTTTCACTAAATGTTTTAAAAATGAAGCTTTGACTGCATGGAATATTTGAAAAGGATAATCATTTAACAAGTCTGCCCCCTTCTTTGCTGCATGATAGAGAGCAGATGCTCAGCTGGTTATCAGCACAACTCTTGTTACAAACACCAATTATTGATTTAAAAAAAAATCTCCTCTTACTATTTATCATACGATATTCAAGAGGAAAATCAATCCTTTTGATATTAATATGCATGTCTTTACATTTTTCTCTATACTCTTCTCACAAAGTTTCAAAAGGAAGGAAAACATTTTGTGATGTGAGACATATCTCTCAATTATAGTTCACATTTTTATAAAGTACCTTATTTCATCTTCAAAGTAAGATGATGATGATGATAATAATAATAATAATAATAATAATAATAATAATAATAATAATAATAATAATAATCGAGTTAAAAAGGTAAAGAATTGGACATCACCTGGAAAGGACCAATTACATGGTTTCTGGCTCAAATATCTGACCAGTTTACATGCAATATTGGCCAGGCAACTGAATGAAATTTTACAAAAGGGCCAAATTGATGAATGGTTGACAACTGGAAAAACATACTTGATTCAGAAAGATCCAACTAAAGGAACAACACCTGAAAACTATAGACCAATAACATGCTTACCAACAACCTTCAAATTACTCACAGGCATTATTGCAGATAACATGATGGATTATTTGGAAACAAACAACATCTTGCCAGTAGAGCAAAAAGGCAACAAAAGAAGGAGCAGGGGCACAAAAGATCAGCTTCTAATTGATAAAATGATATTAGAAAATTGTAAGAACAGAAAAACGAACTTGAATATGGTCTGGATTGATTACAAAAAGGCATTTGACTCACTGCCACATAGTTGGATCATAAAATGCTTAGAAACAACTGGCATTAGCAAAAATATTACATCCTTTACTGAAAAGGCAATGAAACAATGGAGAACTGAGTTGGCAGTAGGGAATGAGATCTACGGAATGGTTAATATCAAGCGAGGAATTTTCCAGGGTGATTCACTTTCACCTCTTCTCTTCATCATCGCAATGATCCCACTATCAGTAATCTTAAAAAAAATGAAATTAGGCTACCAAACAGCAAAAAAAGCTGAAAAAATTTCGCATTTACTATATATGGATGATTTGAAACTCTATGGAAAGTCAGAAATAGAAATCCAATCATTGACAAATACAGTCCGAGTATTCAGCACCGATATTTCAATGCAGTTTGGCATGGAAAAATGTGCCACTGTATCCATAAAAAGGGGCAAAATCACTGCATCTGAGGGAATTGAAATGCCCAATGGCCAACTAATTAAATGCAAAGAAAATGAAGCCTACAAATACTTAGGCATTCTGCAGTTGGATAACATCAAGCATGGAGAAGTAAAAACTATTGTCAGGCGAGAGTACACCAACAGAGTTAGGAAAATTTTGAAATCTAAATTGAATGGTGGAAATACAATCAAGGCCATAAATACCTGGGCAATACCAGTTATAAGATACACAGCTGGCATAGTTAACTGGACACAAGCTGATTTGGACCTTTTGGACCGAAAAACCAGGAAACTAATGACAATGCACTACAGTTTACATCCACGTGGTGATACTGATAGACTATATCTGCCCCGAAAATCAGGTGGCAGAGGATTATTACAAGTTAAGCAAACAGTTGAAGAAGAAAAACATGCACTGGCTGATTATTTAAAAGACACTCAAGAACATCTATTAATCGAAGTAAAGAACAAAAATCTACTGAAGGCCCAACAGACAAAACAAGAATACAGAAAAGATGTGATAAAATCAAGAATGGAGAGTTGGCAGAACAAAGCACTGCATGGTCAATTTCTGGAAAAAATAAAAGATAAAGTGGACAGTGAACAAACTTGGTTATGGTTAAAAACAGGTACATTAAAGAAAGAAACAGAGTCACTAATCCTGGCTGCGCAAGAACAAGCTATCCGCACAAATGCCATTAAGGCCAAAATCGAAAAATCCTCTGATGATGCCAAATGCAGACTTTGCAAAGAAGCTGATGAAACTGTTGATCACATACTCAGCTGCTGTAAAAAAATCGCGCAGACTGATTATAAATTGCGGCACAATTCAGTAGCACAAATGATCCATTGGAATTTGTGCAAAAATTATAATATTAAAACAGCAACAAACTGGTGGGAACATCAGCCTGAAAAAGTCACCGAAAATCAGATGGTCAAGATCTTGTGGGATTTCCGTATACAAACCGACAAAATACTGGCGCATAATACACCAGACATCACACTGGTTGAGAAAAATAAGGTCACAATCATAGACATCGCAATACCAGGTGATAGCAGGGTCGCCGAGAAGGAACATGAAAAAATCGCAAGATACCAGGACTTAAAAATCGAAATTCAACGACTATGGCACAAACCAGCAGTTGTAATTCCAGTGGTAATTGGCACACTGGGTGCTATTCCAAAAGCACTGGAATTACATTTAAAACAGTTAAAAATTGACAAAATCACCATCAGTCAAATGCAAAAAGCCGCACTGCTTGGATCTGCACACATATTACGAAAATATGTTACGACGTCCTAGGCCCCTGGGTGGGGCCCGACTAGTAACCAATGCCAAATCCGGCGAAACAACTGGCCGCTGTGATACAATTGTATAATAATAATAATAATAATGAACAAAAATCTATTGAAGGCCCAACAGATGAAACAAGAATACAGAAAAGATGCAATAAAATCAAGAATGGAGAGTTGGCAGAACAAAGCAATGCATGGCCAATTTCTGGAAAAAAATAAAAGATAAAGTGGACAGTGAACAAACTTGGTTATGGTTAACAGCAGGTACATTAAAGAAAGAAACAGAATCACTAGTCCTGCCTGCCCAAGAACAAGCTATCCGCACAAATGCCATTAAGGCCAAAATCGAAAAATCCTCTGATGATGCCAAATGCAGACTTTGCAAAGAAGCTGATGAAACTGTTGATCACATACTCAGCTGCTGTAAAAAAATTGCGCAGGCTGATTATAAATTACGGCACAATTCAGTAGCACAAATGATCCATTGGAATTTGTGCAAAAATTATAATATTAAAACAGCAACAAACTGGTGGGAACATAAGCCTGAAAAAGTCACCGAAAATCAGATGGTCGAGATCTTGTGGGATTTTCACATACAAATGGACAAAATACTGGCGCATAATACACCAGACATCACACTGGTTGAGAAAAATAAGGTTACAATCATAGACATCGCAATACCAGGTGATAGCAGGGTCGACGAGAAGGAACATGAAAAAATCGCAAAATACCAGGACTTAAAAATCGAAAATCAACAATTATGGCACAAACCAGCAGTTGTAATTCCAGTGGTAATTGGCACACTGGGTGCTATTCCAAAAGCACTGGAATTACATTTAAAACAATTAAAAATTGACAAAATCACCATCAGTCAAATGCAAAAAGCCGCACTGCTTGGATCTGCATGCATGTTACGAAAATACGTTACGACTTTCTAGGCCCCTGGGTGGGGCCCGACTAGTAACCAATGCCAAGTCTGGCGAAACAACTGGCCGCTGTGATACAATTGTATAATAATAATAAATTATTTTATTATTATAAAGAGAAATTATTTATTATAATTGGCCGCTGTGATACAATTGTATAATATTAAAACCCAAAGAGCAATGACAGACAGTACACATTATCTTTTCCCACAGCCAAGTTCCTGGAATTGTCACAAGGACAATAAAAAGGTAAATGCAAATAGCAGCATTATTTAAAGGAGAGAAATCCTCCAGAATTTGTAAATAGGCCTGGCTGTGGACTTCAGCAGTAGGCCCATTGACTTGTCACCTCCATTTAACACCTCAGAACATTCAGATCAAACTTGGGGAGATGTCCAAGGGAGATCTTAGTGAGGAGGGTCAGACTGACATGAATTGATGACATGACAGATTTACCATAATAGGCTGGATCAAGATTTCTTGTCCGTTTTATACAATAATATTCATTTTTATTTGGTGCTCACCTATTTTTCAATGGGTGAGCCTCAAGTGCATTTCTCATTTGGTAGACAGGGTACCCTGCCCTTCCTTTTCTTCTTACCTTAAATTCTACAATAAAAATTCTGTTTGGTAAAAAATAGTTTTGGAGATTACATATAAACTGCAGAAAGCTAATATGATCAGATCTCTGGTAGGTCCCTTCATTACTGAAGCAGAACAACTGTCCAAGAATTGGCAATGGTTATCTACTTCCACCTTTCTTTTCTTGAATCAATCAATCAATATTGGGAAAAACGTCATGAAGTGATTTATTTTTTTTACTAGAGAGATTGGAAATTTCACCTCCTAAATTCTGTCTATTTGCTAATAGGACTAAATATTTTAATAGAATATTTAGACAGCAATTCTATGTATTTATTGGTAAGTCTTAGATTCACTGGATTTACTTTTCATATAAAGTTTAGAGCAGATTTTATTGTTAAGAACATGAGATATTTTTTCCTATCATTTGGAGAGAAACATAGAAAATATTTTTCATAGCCCTTGCTATTTATTTGATTCAAAACTATGATTCCACTGAATAATATAATTAGGAAAGTTTACAACCTACTTCATATAATATATTTTATAGATTATTAAGTATATGTATTGATGTAGATTCCAGAGATTATATTAATATTGTAAAGTGCCTATTAGCAAAATTATGACTTGAACATACTATGAATTACTTGAACTTATTAAAATGTTATTTTAAAAATAGTAAAGAAATTGACCAGTCAACAGACCAATTAGCATAATTAAGATCATCTAGAAAGAAACTGTCAAACATTAATATTTTCATGTTTTCTGTATAGGTATTTTTCCACGACAATATATATTTATTCATTTTCCCCATAATTAATATGATGCATTTTTAATGGGCTCTCTATTAAAAGAACAGCAGTTTTCAATATGTTCTTAGGATTATGGGACAAACAGGAAAAATGCAAAGAGATGCTTCTGGAATTCTTTCCAATGCCTTTATCAGTGGTCATAGGAGGCATTTCTATTTTCTTTTGTGTAACAAAGTAAGATTTCTATATTTTGCTGTCATTTTGTACTTCCCTTGATTTGTATGTGTATGTATTTGTACCTTAAGAAGTACAGGATGGGGTAGATGTTTTCTCTTCTAGATCATTTAACAACAGGAGGGAAGGGATGCTGGCTTACAATGGTAGGTATTTATAAATATATGTATCATAACCTGCAATAGTAAATACACCTACAATACAATATAAGTTAACATGTTTGATTTTGCTTCATGTTCTATCTGTCTGTTAGTTTAGACCAGAAATGGATTTTGATAGTTTTCCAGTTAAGTTATTTTTTTCTTAATTTTTATGTGTTCCATATCACCATATTCTTCCTCATAGTTCTATGTTTGGATTGGATAAAATATTCTATGTCTTGAATTGAAATCCCTATACAGAAAAAGGCTTAATTACATGTGAAAAGATCTATCCGTATGGTTTTCAAATAATATACTTCTGCTTACCAGGAAATAAATATGAAATCAGATGTTGTAATCCAAAACAAATGTCCACATTCATAACTGGTTGTTTGTAGTGACATGTTAAGTCACTGAGAGTTGTATGTGGATCTCAATTTGTTTTTTCTATTTTGCAAATTTGCAGAAAGTGATTTTATTAAATTTCAAAAACATAAAGAGCAAAATAGCAAGAAAAAAAATAGAAAAAAGAATAATGTAAAAAGCAAAATGAAGTGAAAAAAGAGAGAGAAAAAAGTGAAGAAAAAAGAATGGCTTCTGATTTCTTTGGTACAGATATAGATAAAAATAAATCCAACTTATTCTAAAATTAAAAATAGTTTACAATTATTTCTATGATCCTATATAATTCTGATCATCAAATTTCAAAATCAAAAATTACATTTCTGTTAGTTTTTCCACAAAAAAATCCAACTTCATTAACAACTTATCATTGTCTCTTAAATTCAACCAGATATAACTTCATTCCATATCTAACCCAATTTTGTAGAAACTCATCTGTAAATTGTCAGCTCTCCTTACTAATCAGAAAAGTTCTAGCAAAATTACTAATATAAATACACAGTTCCATTTTTATTTAGTCTAGTTCCCTTCATCCATCAAAAAGAAATTAAAAACTATTAAACATCACTAAAATATGTATTTCTTTTTTAGATATCAAAAATAAATCTATTACCCCACAAGACTTTCTTAAAAAAAATACTATCCAAGTTGGATAACCATTCAACATCAACTGAAATAAGAATTATTATTTAACCATAAACAGATACACTAATATTATATTTTTGCTGCCTTATTCTCAACCATCTTTAGTCCCATAGATAAGAGTTCTGAGTCTAGTTTTCTACTAGTATATTTCCTTTTCTCAAAATTCTTAACATCGTTCAAGTCCTCCTGTAGTTTTCATGAGGTACAATAAATCTTATATTTCAATTTGAAAAGGTAATTAATCCAAAATGTCTTTTTCAGTTTTTGAATGATCATCCAATTGCCTTCGTAAATCCAGTGAATCCATCTCAGTTGTCTTTGGAGAAATTTATTCATATTCAGTAGTAACTTCTGATTCCAATAAAGGGTTAAAAGATTCAAGGATTTTATAAGCTCCTAAAGCAAATATTCCCTTGAAAGTAGCCATTTTGTGCTCTGGCCATCAAGGATTTTTTTTAAACCACTGATATGTAAACAAGACAGTTTTCCCATGAAAAAGGTTCATTCTATTAATACTTTCAAAAAGAAAAGTTATTTCTTTCAATTTAATGATTTTGATTTCTTTAGTTCTTTAGTTTTAGGGGGCAAGCAGAAATCAGTAAAGTTCTCAAATATTTCTAAATATTATAATCCCCAAAATAATGAAAATGATCAGAAAGATACTTATCTGTATTTGAAAATCACCTTTACTTTATTGTGAAATAAATTATATTTCCAAAAATGCGTTAGAAATATGGAAGGACGGTTGTAGTAGATGTAAATTTAGGCTGCATCATTGCTGTAAACTTGATGGAAGTCATTGCCTTCCTGTTGCTCAGTTCCTCAGCTGATTGGGAAACATCCATTTCTGCAACTTCTCCAATTTGCTCCAGAGAAACAGCAACCTGCAGCATAATTGGGTTGATTTGGGGTTTGTTCTTTAAATGCAGAAGAATTCTCCCTTCCCCAGAATAACTGGGACTGAAACAAGTTATGATGTTGTCTCCCCATGGAGATGGTTAAATCTCACTTTTCACATTAAAACTCCCATTTTGCAAATTTGTAAAAAAAAAACCCTTACAAAAATATATATTTTAAATCAAATATAAAATGGCAAAATATTTCACGTTTTAAAAGCACTATTGGCTTTTAAACAAAACTGAGAAGTGAGTTCATTCCTCTATTTAGTGCATCCAACAACATTTGGCGTTCAATATTGGGATACCTTCACTTTTCTCCAACATATTTCTCTTTTTAGTAGTTAAATAGAAGATTTCTACAACATTTTCTTTTCCATAGTGGAACAAATTCAATTTATTCAATTGTGTTGGCTTTGTTTTGCTTTTTAAATAGAAACATTTGCTCAATGTGCATTGTTTCCAATGAACAGGAAAGAACGAATGTCAGGTTTTTGTTAGGTTTTGTTTTTCAGATCCAGGATGTAGGAAAAGGGGTATGTAGAATGTGAACTTCTATTTCTAGGTACATAAACTGGTTTTTCCCATTCTTCAACAGATGATGAAAGTTTTCTTATCAATTGTCAGTGTGGCATTTGGATTATGGAACTACAACACTGGATTCCTCATCATGAGCTACACTGGTTGAAAGTCCCACTTGGAGAGCCCCGTTTCTCCTTCTCCCCCACAGCCATAGAGAAACAGTTGTCCTCCCCATATTTAAAGCAATAAAGTAGGGGAAATGACATGAGAAAGGAAACACAGACACAGTCCTAATTTTCTTTTGACAACAGAAGAGGGGGAGCATTTCCACATGAAAGGTTCTGGATCACAGCACATATAAATTTGCACGGGGTTCTTTGTGCCGATACGCATGATATGAAACATCTGTGGTTCTCAACCAAACATAGTAGCTAGCACTATCTCAAGGGCCTTGTCATCTAATTCAGCTTTTGGCTCTTTTTCATTTTGGGTTTGAAGACAGATTGCTTTACAAGGTAAAACTGCCTGTAGGGAATAGCAATTTCCTTTTCCTTTCACAACAAAATAAATGTAACTTTTAAAACTGTTTATCTTAGATCAAAAATCTATTACTTAGCACACTAAATAAACAACCCTGTAATTTGTTGAAGAAATCATTGCTTCCTGTGGCTATTTTTAGGGGTTTTACATTTACTGGGCAATTGGTAATGAGAGCTGATAGCTATGCCATTTGTTTCTTATTTTTGCAGTGATTTTAAGCAAAAGGGGGAAAAAGGAAAAAGGAGAGAGAGAACATTTTGAAATATGAACTGCATTTTAATGTAATGGATAAACCACTATGTTGCCAGGAATATACCCAATATCCCTGCTCAATAAGCATGGAAACTTGAATAGCAACCATAGCCCATGCACAATTATGTTCAAAACCACACAGAATGCATAGATTACATTTCTGTGGTAACATATTCCCACAAACAGTGTCACGTTCCTGGCACATTTTAACCAATGACTGTTTTACAATAAGTTATTGCATTGCAAAAATAGGCATATTATAAAGTTGCATGCCTTTTAATGAGGGATTTCTTTTATTTTGCTGCTTTGATTTTTATGTAAATATAAACCTTGTGTGCCAAGGTATTCTTCGTGGGCACTGAAAATCCCTCTTTTCCCCATTTAGAAGACTTAGAATGAAAAGGGAATCCTTTTGTTTTCTGATACATGTGATTTCCATTTTTGCATTCTGACATTTGTGGTTGCTAAAAGCCCTCTCCATTTTTTCATTCTAAGGCAAGTTGAAGGAAAAGAGAAGGATACATCTTTTTTGATATGTTGCCGGCTTGTTTTTCAAAATTTGTTTTTTTAGAATTTTTGGTTTTAAACTAAAAATCTAGCTTTTTCTACTTGAGGTGATGTTTTCTTATTTTTTCACAAGAAAGTTTATTTCTAAAGTATATCTTGATGGATGAAGATGAACAGAACACACTGTTCTGGAAGGGTCCTTTTAGAAGGCAAAAGAGTTGTCATACAGAACCATATTAGCTAAGGTGAGGTGACATTGTTCTTATTGTCTTGAAAATTACTCATACTTATAATGATACTGTTTATGTGACTATGACTTTTTGTGTGAATATGTTGTGGTGGGGTTGGACTAGATGACCTGAAAGGTACCTTCCAACTCTGTTAATCTGTTACTTTGTTGCACTTAAGTATCAATTGAAAATGAATGGTTGAAGGAGTTACAAATTGCTCCTTAAAATAAAAGATAGTGATTGCCATTATCATTTCATACATTAACCTTATATTTCAGAAATATGTTATAAAATTTCAGAAAGGAATTTATCACTAAATATTTTTTATTATTATTATAGAGACACAGGAAATCACATCATAGAATATATAACAGCATTTATAGAATCTGGACATCTCTTTTCAATTTTAGTTTGTTAATCATTTCAGCAGTGAAAGTAACAGCATTGAAGGCTTATTTCATCAATCTGATTGATGAGACCAAGTATTATGAAAGTGAGTGTGGATGTCTGGTTGAAACCCAGAATTTCTCAGGGCAAAAACTTAACTAGCAGTTGAGCTTCATGTACAGGCTAAAGGTGGCTCGAGATGCATGTGCCATGATGTCAAGTTCAAATGGCATGACTTATGTGCCTGCATAATTTTTGGATCATTTGTGAGATAAACTCATAATAAATGATATCATTTTATCACCATTTTTTAATCTCACTCCTATGATGTTTTAGTGGTGTTTTTTAAAAAACTTTTTTAAAATCAAATTTAGAAATCACGCATTTCCTTCACAAGGAGATTCTGGGCAGTATACAAGTAAAAACATCTTATAGTGTGCAATAAATATACTTCTCTAGTCTTGCTCTTCTGGATATCTGACAGCCTTAAGTCAAGTGTGAGTATAGAATCCAACTAAGTCAAGGTGACTCAAGCATCTAGAAAATTTTACTAGAGCCTTGCTAGTAAGCCTGACACCCAGGCTTTAAAAATCTTATTTGTCATGTGATAGATATAATTTTCTATTTCTATAGCATCTTCAGAGAGATTACATAGCACTTTTTATGCATACGAATAAAAAGAAACATTAGGACAAGGGTGGTAGGCATGTTGGTGCATTAAGGGGCATGCATAAGCGCATCAACGTGCCCACCATCCCTGTCCTAGTGTTTTCTTTACTCGTATCCAGTTCATGTATACAAAATCATGTTTATACTTATATATGTTATCTAATACATGCTTGATGAAATAAATAAACTATAATAAATGAAATAAAATATAGATGTCATTTATTTAAATGAGAAACTCAAATATTGAGTAATTAATTTATGAGAAAGCCAGTAAAGAGTTATGTGTGCGAATTTTTAATTGCACTTATTACTTATCAGTAATTCTAAATGGGTATGCAAATTAGAAGAACAATAATCTATACACTTGACATTTATAAGTCAATTTGCAATGATCATGTGAACAACTGAAAAAAAATCAATATCCAAGTTTTCCTGTCACCTTAAACTTTTCAGAAGGCATTTGGGCTTTTTAGCTGCCCTTCTGCATCATGTGTCCATAATGTCATGATTAATTTCATAGTATTTCCCATCTTTGTCAAGAAAATAAGAAAACATAATGAGACAACATGAGAGTTTTAACATTCGGTATTGATTCTATGACAGAGATAACCAGGGAATGGTGCATTAAACCAGTCTTAGAATGAATGCAAGCATGAGAGTTACAAATGGCATAATATACTTTTATTGTTGAAATAGCTTATAATGAATTAAAATGTAAGCTTCCCTCTGTATATATACGTTAAAAAAGAAGCAAAGAAGTCTCCTCCTTGATAAAAATTGTGAATCATAAAGCTAGGATTATTTGTTTTATTCTATTAAATATTTCTTTTAAATCCATTCAAAAGGTATATGATTGCAGTAAACGTTGATCAATTCCTACAAAAGATTGTGAGGAAAGCAGTGGTGGGTTGCACATGGTACGCCCCTGTACAGGCATACCGGAGCCTGCCCAGAGCACCGGATACTGTTCTGATACAGTGCTCTGGAGGCCCCACACTTACCTGTCTTTTAAGGTTTCCGCGCTTCTGCGCACACGCATGGAGCATACAGTGCCTGTGCGATGCTCCACGGAGCTGGAGTATCGTGGAGGCTCACAGAGGCATTAATATGCCTGTGCATGCTGCGTGCTGCACGCTGCACACGTCCATGTGGACGTCGCCGGGCCCGTTCCAACCATACCAGTTGGAACGGGATCGGGAACCCACCACTGGAGGAAATGAATAAATGTAAAACCTGTGAATAGCTTACAAGTTGGAAAATTAAAACTAGCAAGTGAAGGCTTGATTTTTGCTACTGAAAAGCAAATTATTGGAACTAATGCAATCAAGAGCAGAACTGAAAAATCATCATGCGATTCAAAATGCAGATTGTGCGAAGAGACAGAAGAGATAGTAGATTGTATGAACTGATGATTAACAACAGCATAACACATTTGCCAAAATGTTTCCCATCTCTAAAAATTACAAGTGCCAACAATGAATAATTGGTGGGAACACAGAGTTGAAAAAGTAGTAAAAAAAATGAGAAAATTAAAATATTGTGGGATTTCCAATACAAACAAATAAAATCTTGGGTCTTTATCAGACACCAGATTTAACTGTGGTTGAAAAGAAGACAGTGTGGATCATTGATGTGGTGATACAAGAATTAAATATCATCAAACATAAAGATCTGATAATTGAAATGAAAAGATTATGGCATAAACCAGCTGTGGTGGTTCCAATAGTTTGTCAGCCCTCTGAATGCCATAGCAAAAAAATCTGCACATTGACTGAATTTCCAACTGTTAATTACTGCTTGAATCTGCATATATGGTAAATTATATCAGTACATAATGACATTTTAGGTTCTGGGGAGAACTCAATGTATACAAAGGCCAACACCAGCTAAAAAAACTGGGAATTGTGATTTCACCTTTTTTTGTATATAATAATAGGTTAGACGAATGACAGACCTTTATTTTCTCTCCAATGCTCTTATGGAATGATCTCTAAACTGCATAAATAGCTGGTTGCATAACAGCTTTGTTCTGCCTACCTGCCAGACAGGCAACCAAACTCCTTGTTGGCCCATTTAATCTGTCAAGCATGTGCCTGCACTTATAAAAGACTATTTAAAACTTCCCAAAGGAGTGGAACATGGAAGTGGAGTGACCAGTGATCCCTTTTTCCTATTCATTGCATTTTTGGTACAAACAACTGTTTTTGGGGAGTTATGTAACCAACTCCTGCTCCTCTTGCATTGTGTCATGTAGTAACGTTCATATGAGATAGGCTATTTTTTCTACCACCCATATAAGAAAGTATAATCTGAGAAGTGACACCTTGTCTTAAAGCTTAATGAGCAAGGTTTCAAGTCTGGCCTTTTCAAAATCAGGTAGGACCAACTATTTCATATGTGCAAGATAAAAACTGCATACTAGGCATGTTATGGATACATCACCAACGTTAGAGGATCAATAATTTGCTTCTTCCATTATGAGCCAGTACCATACACATAATTGTCATCAGAAAGAACTGATGATCATGACATCAGGTGGCAATAAGAAATGAGCAGGAACCTCACTTAAGCAAATCAGCACTAAGGCTTTTGCACTTAGTGCTAGACGAGTCTTGTTTGAAAACTAATTGCATTCCTGATTTTATGTATTTGTTTTCGCTTCATTAGCTGGTTTGAACCTTGACCGATATCTGGCATGAATTCAACAACTGTGTCATCCTTTTATTCTATTTTTCATTATTATATTTATAATATTATATAATCCCAAAAGATTCCCATCACTTCACAAGTAATATAATAAACAATTAAATCATAAATGGTTGATTTAAAATAATAAAACATATAACATAAACCTTGTTCATAGTATTACATGGTGATCCAAATACCCTAAGAGTAGAGATCTATCTAATTAGATTTCTATCTATCTAAATTAGGAAGTCATTTACAGAGGGAACTCTGCTACTAAGAAGTCTACTGAATCTCTTCAGACTAGCAAATGTCTAAATGATCCACCTTCCTTAGTTGAACCTTCACTGTTGTATTAGCAACATTCTTTACCAAAGGAAGGCTAGAGGCTGGGCATTAGTTTTCTAACACATCTGGATCCAGGGAGAGTGTCGTAAGGAGTGGTTGCACCACAACTTCCTTTATGACTACCAGCAATGTTCCTGCCATCAATGAGAAATTAAATTCCTGGATTCATGGAATTATTAAAGCTACCCTAAGGAACTCTAATATCTAGCCTATAAAGGAAGATAGCCAGAGGTGGTATTCAGCCAGTTTTCTCCAGTTCGGGCGAACCAGTAGCCGTGGCTGTGGGAGACTCCACCCACCCGCCCCAACATAATGCACAAGCACTGCGCATGCGCAGAAGGCACATTCACATTTGCGAACCAGTAGGGAAGGTAAGTAAATCCCACTGCTGGAAATAGCATCCTATAGAACACATCAGTCCCAATCAGGGTCACACACCTAAAGGAATACTGGATAATATGGCAAGATGATGGCCCAGCCACCACTCTGGTTCTGTCCAAATAAAATCAAGATTTCTATCAATGGATTACTTTTACATTTGACCATACAAATTTCTAATAAATTGGGATAGGTGATCAAATATACAAAAACTTTATTTACTCTAAATCTACTGCAATACTCCAGTAACTTTAGGACAGTAAGCTGAAGTAGACACTTTTGTTATGGATATCTGAAGATATGTATTTATTTTAAGATGCTTTCTAAACTTAGTTATACTTCTGTTATCTAGATTGCGTGCATGTTGTTGCAGAGCAACTGGTCTAATGCTGAATTCATCCATATACATTAGGGAAAGCATAAAAATCTGTGTCCAGTACATTTGCTAAAGTTCCACTTTTTTCCACAAAATTGAAAATATAATTAACATTTTCTTAAAGTACTGAAACACTAAACCATTATGACATGCATATTTCATGAGTACTAACAAACTTTTCAACTATGATTAATTGTGAATATATACCCCTTACCAGTGCAGTATTTTAAAGTATTTTAAACTTTTACTTGTTTTATTTTAGAAGATTTCTTCTAAATATGACAACTAAACTTTTAAGGAGTCTGATAAGGATGATATATAACAAGATTTCATGTAACAACATCTGGCTCCTAAATACCTTCTCAAAGAAAGATGACTAAGATTCTATACAAACAACAATTTTATTCCTAAAATAGGATGGATTAGTAATAAAAATCTGGTCTATTTGTTAGTTAAATATGTAACACATTTCAACTTATAATGTGGCCATTATAAAAAAAATCTTTAGCAAATTAACATTCTTCAGAGAAACTTTTGTTCTTGCTGTACTAGTTCAAAAAATTGTTAATAATTCATAACATAAATAGCATGAGACTTGCCATGTCCTCAAGTTCAAGTGAAGTAAAATCTTTAGTAAGCAGCAGGGAACAACGGTATCATCTTGACTGATATTGAAATATTGTTTATAATACTAAGCAAATGAATCATATCATGACTCATCTCTACAGGATTGTGCCAAAAATAAGTAAAAAACAACAACATGCCGCATGCCTGGTCCTTTTCAGAATTCTGATGATGGCTATGTGAAAAGAAACCATTTTAAGATATGTACATATATGTATTTCTCAGAAATTATATCTATGAATAGATGGATAATTTTTAAGTACTTTTAGTCTCTTAGATGATTAACAAGTGATTTTTGCTTATGATGCTGATAATGACAGCTTTGTTTTCTCCTAACTTTGAAGAAAAGGCTGGTAGTAAGGTACAATTAATTCAGTGTAAGTTGTTTAATGCAATCCTCACAATTCTCACTTGGCTAGAAACACTAGCCAAGAGATATAGGCAGAAGATTGGCTCTGATTCTGCAAGCAGCTGCTCAATTTCCCACTTAGCTAGAGGTACACTGTCACACTAGGCAGCTGCTAAAAGTATAGGAGAGATGTACTGTCAAATAGAAGCAATGGCAGTACTCAAAACTGAATAAGTATCAATAGCAGCAGCCAGGGAGGTGGAGCACAAAGAAGTAGGCAGATAACGGCAACAGAGACAGGCCAGTAATTATAGAACTATAGATCAGATCTTTTATCAAGTTCAGCCATCTGCTTGATGCAGGAAACATGGGACGGACAAACAAACAAACAAACCCCAAAGAGATGACTTCCAGATCTCCAAAAATATCATGGTTCATTTGAACTAAACATGATCAGTACAGTTACAAGGCCTGAGTCAGAATAAGTTGTAACTGCCTCAGATTTGTTAGCTTGGATTTTGAGCTAAGATCTCTGATGCATTTATCCAGGTTGCAAGAATAATAACAGTTCTGGAGCAAATATTAGACGATGGAGAGATGCTGAAGATACACCCCCAAGGGAAAAAGGCTCAAGAGTGAAAGCTATATGAGGTAAGCCAGAATTTCTGGATGACTTTGCAGCCAGGCCAATCTTGACAAGTACTAGCTAAATTAAGCCTACTTCAGAAATAATCCACCGTGACCCGTCAAAACCGCGTTCCACAAAAGCGCGGTCGACGAAAGCGCGTATGTGACGTCATCACAGCGCGACGAAAAAGATCGAAAAATTGAAATAAAAATTAAATTACAGCAAGCCCATTCACATAAAGGTAAGGGTTAGGTTTAGGGTCAGGGTTAGGTTAAGGGTTAGGGTTAAGTTTAGAGCGTTAGCGTTACGTTTAGCGTTAGGTTAAGGGTTAGTGTTAGGTTTTTCGTTAGGTTAAGGGTTAGGTTTAGGGTTAGGTTTAGGGTTAGGTTAAGGGTTAGGTTTAGGGTTAGGTTTAGGGTTAGGTTTGGGGGGGGTTAGGGTAAGGTTTTCGCTTTATTTTTACATTTTTCGATCTTTTTTGTCGCGCTGTGATGACGTCACATACGCGCTTTCATCGACCGCACTTTTGTCTACCGCGGTTTTGTGGTGGAACCATAATCCACTACTTGCGAGCAATGTTTATTACTTGAAATCCTATGCAACTGATGCTTTGATTTTTGATTTGATACACCACGCTGATCTATTGGCTGACTGTTCCTGATTTTTGCTCTCTAAAACTCCTCCAGTACTTAAACCGATTTGCCTTTTAAATTTGAACTGACTTTCTTACAAGATGCAGGGCAACCAAAAGGACTGAGATGGGAGGTGGAGATTGGTGGGTGGGGGGAGATCTAAGCACCCTATGGTTGTAAGTGCAGATGGACTGTCAAGGGCCTGAATGTTGATCATGTGACTGCTGAGGCACTGCAACAGTGGTAACTTTGGGCATGGTAAGTTAATTTTTTTTTAGCATTGTCAAACAATTGCTGAATTAATAAGTTGAGGCCCACCTGTATATGTTACACAATAAAGCTCCAAAATTATATGATTTATCTTTCTTAAGACTGGCACTTTTATATCATATCTGGAGATCTTTTCATGGCTTAATAATTTATTGTCAATGATTACATATCATAAATAGTAACTTAGTGGTCCTCACTTCTGTCACCTCAGTTAAGGTTTAATTTTCCATCCTGCCTATTCCTCAGAACACTCTTAAAACAGGAGAAATGAGTTAATTAGCTTAAACCTTTATTTATATTTTTTTAAAGCCTAGATTAGTTATCCTATTACCTTAGTTGTCTGATTGGTATGTAAATAAAGGCATGCTAGTAAAATTGCATAAAATATCCTGTCTTAAAATTCAAGTTTTCCTCATCAATATATGCCCTATTGGGGTGCTATGTAGACATAGTGAAACTATTTATTCCTTGGCCTATTTTCACTTGCTTTATATAGCTTCATATCAGAAGTGGAATTCATCAGGTTCTGACCAGTTCTGGAGAGCTATTAGTGGAAATTTTGAGTAGTTTGGAGAACCGGTAAATACCACCTCTTGCTGGCTCCGCCCCCATCTATTCTCTGCCACTCAAGTCCCAGCTGATTGGGAGGAAATGGGGATTTTGCAGTAACCTTCCCCTGGAGTGAGGTTTTACAGTATTCTTCTTCCCCTGCCATGCCCACCAAACCACACCACACCCACCACACCACACCCACCAAGCCACACCCACAGAACTGGTAATAATAAAAAAAATTGAATCCCACTACTGCTTCATATGTATTACTGTTGCCATTTTCCCTATGCCGAGCAGAGATTTTACTAAATGTACCTCTGAGTGAGAATAGAGCCTTTTGTGCCATAGCAAAACATGATAAAACAGATTTTCTGTTTTTATGAAGGGTCTATTTGAATTAAAAGGCTACTCAGGACAAATATATGGGTTTGTTAGAGTCAAGATTGCAAGTAATTAACTTGTCCGCCATATTACTAGGCAGTCTTTATAAGAGTAATATCTGAACTAGATATCTGAATATCTATGCTTGGTTACTGAGAATTGTTGCACGTTTTTGTTTTTGCTAAACATGGTTCTTCTCTGGAAAAAGAATATGCAAGTGTTTTCCTCATCACTTTGATTGGATCCGCCTTACATCTTCATTGGAAAGACATGGAATAGTCACTGGGAAATACTTCATTTTTAATCAATACTCCATGCCAGGCAGACATAACTCCTTCTAGTTCTGTTGTGGAAGCCCATGCTAATATGTAGAATAACCCTGAAGGGAAAGCAAGTAAATTACCACCTGAATGTGGGTAGGAACGTAGGGCTTTGATCATTAAAGTGTGTGCAAGACTTGCAATAATATATCTACTTATTACACTGTAATAGTAAAATTATAATAAAATATTATGTCTTCTGTTTTTGCAGAATTTTAAGCAGGAACACTTCTTTTTCCATTAATTATACAAAGCACCCATATCTTGAATAACAGAGGGTGGTATTATTAGCCATGCATAAACACAGGGAAACCTTGCAGTGTTTCTCAAAGAGGACAATTTTAAGATGCGGGGACTTCAACTCACAGAATTCCCCAACCATCATAATTTGCAGAGGGAATTCTGGGAGTCAAAGTCCATAAACTTTAAAGTTGCCAAGTTTGAAAAACACTAGACTATAGGGAATGTAGAGTTTCAAATTGCTGAAATCTGAATCATTTTAATCACTGAAAAAGTAGTTCCTAGGTCACAGTAACTCAAGCTCTTCAAACACCCACAAGAATATTTTGTTTTCCATCAGTGGGCAAGAAGGAAGCTGTAAAGAAGAGAAGTTATATGAACTCTTTTCTATATATCCCTGCTAGATTTCTGCATCAAAAGCCTGCAGGATTTTGCAGCCTGCCAAATTACCATGTCTGTGTTTCGGGTTTTTTTCCCTCTGGTTGTTTGGATAATAATTTACAAACACTGAGAAGAGTTTACCATATAGAATGACACATTAAAATAATCAGAACAAAAACAGCTTCTGTGATATAATTTGTAAAGAACAGAGCTTAAATAAAGCATGCACCTGGTTATGTTAAAAAAAATTTCGGAAATAAGATTATTACAACTTGAAAGGAAAACATATTTTCCTACATAATACATATATTCTGGCCTAGATATATGTAACAACAACAACAACAACAATAATAATGGTGATTTCATGTTAGCACAATGTAACCTAATTTGATGCTGACATGAAAGCATAGTTGGTGACACAGTCAACCAGATGTTTAGACTAGATTTGTCCACCTATCAATTCCTTTCCAAGGACTTGGGATAGATAGATCTTGTTTAATAACATTAATGGTTTTGTCACAAGATGTAAGCTACCCCAAGTAAAGCTGCTCTTTCAAACTAACTGATAGTGATTTTGTCAGTGTTAATAGTGTTCAAGTGGCACTCCAGATGTTCTGGAATTGCACTCAAGGCACTTCTTACTATTGGTACTATCTTCGCTTTCTTTTGCCATGGTCATTCTACTTCTCTTGCAGGTTTTAATATTTTGTAATGTTCTCAGGTTCTTTCTCTTTTCTTCTTCTGTCTCCAGTTATTGCTGTGTCCATTATCCAGAAGATAGGAAGTATTAAATTCCTCGCAAAAGGAACTGTCTATTATTTTACTAAGGAGCAAGCAGATTATTTTTCTGCCAGACTCAAAGGATAATACCGTAGCAGTACCTTCATGTATAGATTCTGACCAAACTGACAGCTGAATTTTCTTTCACTGCTAATGACTAGATATGCAGATGGCATCTTTATAACATTTATGCTTTTGTCTTACAGCCCTTCACCGCACTACTAACATCTGGTGGTTGTCTAGATTCTCCTATTCAGTGTGATGGCATTTTCAGACTCGCTTAGCTGAAAAAGAAATGATTCTGTTTGTACTACAAAATCACCCTTCCCTCCATTCCTCAGCAACCAGAAATTTGATTCCAGACTGAAAAGTTTTACTCACCCTTGCTCTCTGTCCTATGGTTTCGGAAATATCATCTCAGGGACTATAGAATTCCAACTAAATAGAATTCCAACTAAATACATAACAAGAAATACAAAGAAGAAGAAATATGATCTCTTTGGCTCTGTTAAACATATTGTTTAGCACACTTTCTCAGGTTGTAAAAAGATGCAATCTTTGGGGTTAAGGTTTTTTTTTAAGAACAAGAACCTCCCCCCCCCCTTACCCAATTCTGTAAATATTTATTTTTTAATCAAATTTATTTGCCTCCCATCTTGCAGTTCAAGCAACTCTGAGCAACTCATAAATATTTCTGAATACATTTTTTAAAAACAATATTGTACAGAAATATATCAAACCACAAAACCACTGGTTTTCTGTATTTGTCATTGAAATACAAGTCAAACTTTAGCCTTTATGGTTGGGTTTTGTTCTTACACACTTTTCTTCTTTGTTTTCTGATTTTGCTCAAGATTATAGCTCAAGTGTGTTGTTCAGTGGTCCTTCTGCTACATTAGAAAAAAATTATGCTGACTCGGATGTTTAGAAACATCTATTTACCAGCTCATATTCTTCAGTGAAGAAGCCTTCATCATGCCTGTATATGGATGTGTGTGCATTTGTGTGTATGATATGTGCATAAAGTACATTTTCTTTTTGTCTTTTTAATTTTTCTTTCTTTTTGATAATAAGAGGAAGAGGAGGAGGAAGAGAAAGAGAAGGTGATGATGTTGGGATTGCTTTGTTATATGATTGCTTCAGAACAAAAATTTAGAATGTTTGTGTTCCCCTTCCATTTACTTCTCATTTCTGTTTTCTCACATTTTTTATGTCTTGGGATGGTTATCCTGGTGGTTTTCTTTTTTGGTGTTAAAGTAGATATCTGTTCTGACCCCCTTTCTCCGTCCAGGAATGAAAGTCAAAAGCCACGTAACTCAAAAGGTTTCTTTTAATCAGTCCCGGCTATTGCTGGCTGTGAGCCCAAAATAAACAAGATAATAGGTCTGGCAAAAGTCCTATAACTCATAACAAAATGCAAACCCAGCTTCTCTTATGTCAAAACCACTTATCCAAGTTGGCTTCTCTTGATGTGTGCACACGAACAAGACAATCACTAGAACAGGAACGGAATGGAAAGTTGACTTCTGCAACCAGGGCGTGGCACCAGCAGTCTCTTTATACTCAGGCGAAGATCCCAATGAGCAACAGCTGCTCGCAATCATTCTCCTGTAGTTATTCCTTTGTCCTTTACACTGAGTAGACCTAAGCCTGCATGCATCCTGATACAACTCCCAAATGCTTTCAGGAACATTCCCTTTGATCCAATGCTCTGCCGCCACCTGGTGGCCAACCAGTCTCTCCTTGCCCTGCTCGGCGTCGACACCCTGTCCAGGGTCCTCCACCTCCTCCAAGGCCGACTCATCAGCCCCTTTGCTGTCGGAGTCTGGCGACAACTCTAACGGCTCCTGCCGGGCCACAACAGATATTGTATTTGCCTCTTTTGTTTTCTATGGAACATAGGATATTCCCATACTTATCAAGGTTAGTCCCCTAGTTACTAATCTTGGTTCACTTTTCTCTACAAAACAATCTATAACATTGAAAGAAGCTTTGTGCTGATAGTTTTCCAATTGATTTTATCCCCTTTTTGTTACAAATACGCTCCAATATCTATAGACAAATAGAATGTATACTGTAGTTTTAATTAATCTTGGGATGCTTTTTAAACTGGATAACGTGCCTACCTATTTCCATGATAAATATGGATGTTAATTGGGCTATAGTTTAGCACTTGTTCTTTCAATTATTTGCAAATAGCCTAAGTTGCATTTAAATGGAGCCATTAAGATTGTGATAATATGTTGTTAATTGATGTAATTATTTTAGTACAAAATGGATATAATCCATCAACCATTATTTCTCTGGATACTGACAAGCTTTTTATATGGTTTCTTGGAGATTTCTGAAGCAGGATTTGGTTTACTTTCATTTTCCCCAATTTTATATACCAGTTATCCTTTTTAAAATTCAATTCTTAATCACTAATAATTATCTCTTTTTTAAATGTATATGGTAATAACACATCAAGGATTCTCCCATTTTCTTTTTTAAAATTTACTTAAGCAGATTTGAGCTATAAGAATTCTGAAGCTATTAAAGGAATTGTAACAAGCAGAGAGGAAACATGATTCTCTTGTATGTGGATGACATATTCCTTGATAAACCATACAATTTCTTGCCTAAAATTATTTTGATAATGTGTGAATTTATGATCCTGTTTTTTCCTCTGTGAATTGGAATAAATCAATCTTAACACTGAATTTCAATAATTTGATAAACTGGAATTGGAATTTGTGTTGTTATTCTTTTCTTTATTTTGACACGGTGATTTCTACTTGTTTTTTTCCGATTTATTACCAATTTGAGAAATTAGAGAGGATGTAGACAAATGGCATATAATTTGTTTGAGTATTTGGAATAAAATAAATGTGATGAAAATGAATGTATCATGGAAGCTTATTTATCTTTTAAGATGTCGCATTTTTATTCAACATTATTTTGAATTTATACATGAAAAAACTCCTCTGAAATGTATATTCTTCAAAATATTCAAAACATAAACTATGCTGGGAAATTGAAAAAGTCGGCATAATTTTTTTTGCCTTTCAGTGAGCATTTATTTTAACTTCAGTCAGAAGACTACATATAGTATCGGAATTCAGCAAATAGTATCAGAATTCAGCTGCTTTTGCAGCTAAATTTAAAAGCTATCTTTTAACCCTGTCCAAATTCTTTTTTAAAATATTTTTTTTTATTGTTTACATATAAATATATTAAATACAGTGTAATTGTCCTGGCATTTCACTTGCCATAAAACAAAAGTGAAAACAAATAACATATATACTATTATAAACAGTGCTAGTGTTCTCCAGTTACTTTTGACCATCATATTCTAGAATGTCAACTTATCTAGCATTCTAATACCTGCATTCTAATGCATACATAGTATCTCTTTCTATGTATACCTAACCTGATTCTTTCACATTCCAACTTCTACCTCATGTTTCTAACGATTGAATTCTGATCAGCAGAACCAGGGAGCTGTTTAAATACCTTTGTTATAAACATTCCTAATAGAAAATAGGATGTTGATTGGAAACATTTTCAGGTCTTTTTCAATACGGACAAAAATGAATTTGCTGGTTTCACTGATTAAAGAGGGTTGAATATTGTAAGACAAGAACTATATAAAGCAATTCGGGGAGGGGGGAGAATGGTAAAAGATTGTTTATAACTGTTGTAAAGAAAATTGGAAGTCTCTTCTTTAACTTTCCGAGTTTCTGATTTCTTTCTTATCTAAACTGCTTTTGGCACTTGTTCTATTTTATTTTTTATGCTTTTCTTTTGTGTGTGTGTGTGTGTGTGTGTTGTGTCACAACCCCTGGTATGCCCAAATATGGGAGGGAGCATACTGCTTCCCTTTTTCTGTCTTTTGGATCACCCTAGGAGCCATCCAGGCAGGAAGCCATTTTTTACGTTGCCTTTGTTACATTTGTGTTGCATTTGTGCTGATAAATAAATAAAGGGAGACTAGTACAGATCTATTTCAAGCTATTTAACTCTCATCAGTTAGCCATACCCTTACTGGGAATCAAACCTGGGCTGTATTACATTTTAGACAATTATATTAGCCACTAAGCCACAGGCTCTCCTTCTGTGGGCATATTTGAGCATATATGTGGGCATATTTGGGCATACCAGGGGTTGTGACACAATACATATCTATTTCCCTGGCTTAGCTGATAAAGGAGGAGAGCCTGTTGCTTGGTGGCTAATACAACTGCCTGATATGTAATACAGGCCAGTTTCCCAGTAAGGGTATGGCTACCTGATGAGAGCTAAATAGCTTGAAATAGATCTATACTACTCTACTTTTATTTATTCATCAGCACAGTATGTATGTATGTATGTATGTATGTATGTATGTATGTATGTATGTATGTATGTATGTAACAACTTTCAATAAAGGTTTATTGGAGGTTTTGGAGTTGCTTCATGTAGAACAAAAACATTTTTTTCCTTTTAAGGTTACATTGCATTATTAAGACCCAAATGTTTTGTTAGTTTGTTTGCTAGTAAAATAACGGGAGGGGGGACGGAGGGAAGGAAGGATGGAGGAAGGGAGGAAGGGAGGGAGGAAAGAAGGAAGGATAGTCGGTAGTTTAAACCGGTTAAAACAGAAATGGTAAATAAGAATAACTAAATGTTCAAAGCATCCAAAATAAATTAATAAACAAACTAACTAAACACTCTTTTCTAAAGAGATAATGAATGTAAGGAATACTTCTAGACAAACTTTATTTCTAAATGAAATCATGTTAAAATGAGAATTATTTACATACTATGGCATAGGTATAACTTTGCAGCAGCAAAATCCTGAGCATCTATATATGTTCACGTACTGAAGCATAAGGAAGTATTCAGAAGGTAATTCATATTGTGATGCCAATAAGGTTGTTTCTATAACTGTTTCCATGGGTACCGTACATTTCTCTAAAGACCATAGGCCTTTCATCATCTCACACCTACATGCTTTGCAGATTAATATATGTTCCTTAATAAAAACATTATCATGCACAGTCTAAAAATAATTCTCAATTGAAAAGTTGGATCTCAGAGTTAAAGGGGTTGAAGAATACAGGAATCTCAATATCGCCATCTGTTGGAGACTTGCCTTCTTCAAACCTCTACACTTCGAAAAGAGTTTTGTAAAGAGAACTGTATTGTTCACTTTAAAAAAATCAGTTTCATGCAAACTTCTAATAGTACTTTCAGTATAAATATTTTGTACTGTTTGCTCCTGGTGTCTATAGTTCTATGTACTCTTGATGTATCCTTTTATGCAAGGAATACATTGGCTTTAAGAAGGATTTTGAGTTCAAAACCTCACAACCGCAATAATTTTTTTGGAGTAAAGATAGGGATGGCACCAAATCATGACTCCAAAATACATAATACATAATAATTAATAATTAAATATTTATGAGGAGGAGATGTTTTATTATGTCACTGAATATAGAAAAGTGTGGCTATTTGATAGTCAGGTACATACCTGAATAATGAAGAAATCATTTTCAAATTTTTCACTGCTTCCAGAAATTATTCAAAAAGAAATGGAAAAAAGCTATCTGATCATTCCAAGACATAATGCATAACCTAAAATTATTCTAAACTGTAATAATTTATTTCCCTGTAACCAGAACTATAAGATGTTATGTGAAGCTCAAGATTTTATATTTTATCCTGCTTTTTAATAAGATGCGTTTGATAATGTTCCTTGATGGCTTCAAGATATTTTTGCTTAGCAACATCTGTTCTGTTCTCTTTCTGGCCGGTATGACTTTTCCATTTAATATGTACATTCTCTGCTCTGCTTCATTGACCACAGAATTTTTACATTTGTACGGTAAAAAATCTTTTCTATTTACTGACTCAGTAAATATCAAATGCCTTGTAGTTTCGGTTAAGTAATTACTTGTTATTTGGCTTATGTTCATTTCAGAGTAAGGATATTATACTTTTAGTCACGCAAACCCAATATAGAATATGCATACTGATTGTATATTTATTTATTTATTTCAAATATGTGAAAGTCTACACTTTCACCATGGAGCTGAATGCAATATGTTTGTGGAAATCTAGGCTATAAAAATAAGTAAAATGGGTTTTTATTAAATTTTATAGACTCCCTTTATCCATCAACACTTATGAAAAAGAACTATTTGAAAAATTAACATGATAGTTTAAAAATCTTCATGGAGTGGCTCCTTCTATTAATGGATAGTAGATCTTATTTATTGATATGATAATGAAAAAAAAATGTGACATAGGTTAAATTGGAGTTAAAGTAAAAAAAAAAGATGTTATAGTGTGAAAATGGACACATTAGTCACCTAGCCAGTCAGAATGATTGTTTACAACCACAATTTCTATCCTTTTAAACACCTACCCCATAAAAGGTATTGATCTATTCAAACAATTGTATTTATGTGCTTATCATGGAGCAGCATGGAGATGCTTTCCTCCCATACTTGTGACAGGAGAAAAGTATGTCAGATTAAAGCTGGCATCACACCACCTGCATTTTCCTGAAACTTAGCAATGACTCAACATTGCTGCACTTACAGAAAGCAATATTGACTACTTTCAACACAGCAATTGGTCAATTCTGGGAAGAGAAAACAATAGCAGGAGCAAAGAATTTAGTTCTACACATCACCAGTTTGAATACACAAACTTCTCTCTCTTCTCCACTGGGAAAAAAAAAATAACTTGCTGCTGAGGTGCAGTTTTCTGTATACCAATGGGAATAATGACCTTGAGCAAGAGGACAATAAGGACAATATTTCCTTAGCCAGCCAGCCAGCCAACCAACCAACCAACCAACATATATATAGTAATTGCAGAAAGAGTAAGTCCAGTCTCATTGTCAATCATAGAAGCATAGTAACCAGTCAGTTGGAGGAAAAGAACTAACGTGTTTTCCCAAAAATAAGACAGTAATAAGAAAATAAGAAAATGCCCCCCTCCCGGAAATAAGTGCTTGGCCTTATTTTGGGAAAGTCTTATTATTTTTGAGGTTCAGGAGGTGGTGAGCGTGGTCACCTCATGGCTGCTGCTGTGTTGCAATATTTTGGAGGAGGGTTTAGTTTAGCACATGCACTGAAAAGACTGATTTGGCTTATTATCTGAGAAGGTCTTATTTTGGGGAAAACAGGGTATTTGGTAGCAGGCTAATTGGAACATCAGGTTGCTTGAGTTCCAAACCTGGAAAAATCTTCTGTTCATTAGATTTTTAAAAACTAATTCATGAATTAATAGCCTACTTCTGTCACTATCCAGAGGGACTCTGGACAGCTTTTGATTTTGATCCTGTAGAAATATTCTTTCATTCTTATCCAAGAGTCTGTTTTACACATACTGTTAAAACGTTCCCTGCTCAAGGAACAGATTCCACTCCTCTGCATCTGAACTTCTTCAAAGGTTCTGGAGACAGAAGAGAGGCTGGATGTATCTCAATAATCACTGGATATAAGCTGAAATGCTATATTTTAGAAAGTTCCAGAAGTTTTGTCCGGCAGAACAACCTTGAAACAGCTCAAGCTTAGCCTATCACTTTTGTTTATGACAGCAAGCATCATCCGCCCTCTCTTTTTCACTTTCTGACAGCTATTAAAGACATTGGACTGCAGGGCCAACATAAAAGGTAGTAACCTTAAGAAAGATACAAGATTATTTTAAATCATTTTGCAGACATGGCCTAAGGGGATGTGTGTGAGATAGAGAGAGGGGAAAAAAGTGTGTGTGTGGAGGGGCTTTAAGTTCAAGAGAAAAGATGACAATTTTATTCCTCAAATTTCCCATTCTGGAACAAAAATAATGTTATTTCAGTATCGGATAAGATGGAGCAGAGGCCGCTCCATGCTTTCTTCTTTCTGAAAGTGAATAGTCATTATTTGTGGTGTTGTTTGCTATCAAAGAACAAACAGACTAGCATGCAAACTAGTAACCTGTTCTGACCTTCTACTCTTTAGTCCCCAGGGAAGCCTTTTAAAGAGAAAACTATTGATTTTTTTTTACATCAGACAGTTATATATCACAACTAGTAGTAAATTGCCCATGATTCCCTGTATTATGTTCCCCAGGGAGCCTTCTGTAAGAGGAAACCAATGATTTCGACTTTTCAGGGTGTGAATTTGTGCTTAAATTATCTCTTTTATGGTCTTAGTCTGTACAGTACCTGGAACTGAAAAAAGGCATATGGAGGGAAGTTACCTAATGTCAAATACTCCAGAGTGAAATGCTTCTTTACTTTGATATCCAATAGTACTGTTTTGTCCAGTGTATAATAGTTCTGCTAAAGTTTTACTGTTTATTGGTGAACATATTTTCATGAAGAGACTTTGAAAATTCTTCAGATTTGATGGATTAATTTCTTTATAACCTACTCAGCATTATACTTAATTAAAATGATAAAAATGTCTAGCTTTGTTGTACGCTCCTTGAATCTTACATTTGTGGAACCGATAATATGAATGTGTGACAGATTCTTTTTCAATCAACTGAGTTTTTTCTGTACCTTGAACACAAACAGATCTGAATAGATTTTCAATTGCTTTTGGTTTGGCAAAAAACTAAGATGGGCAGTTAAAAGCTGTGTACAACACAATTGATTAATTATCAAAACTAAATCTTGTAAAAGGGTATTGAAGCTGTAAATCAAAATCATTTTAAGGTGACCAGGTTTGAGAGTACTTAGAGGTCAGAATGATAATAAAGAAAATGAATTTGTTATAATATATTTATATCGCTTTTTCGGCCAATCAACAAACTGCTAATTCCTGTTTTTTTGTACTGTTCATTTTCAAACTAAAATGTCAATAAACTCAATAAATTTAAGTCCCATTTTTAAAAAAAGGATGTAAAAAGAGAGGTATAGATCATAATTTGGCAGATATGGCAGGTGAGGTGGCAACAGTTTGAGTGAATTTCAAGAAGGGATGCAAAAGTAAAACTAACACAAAAAACGAGTTCTGTGTGTATTCTTTAATGATGGATTAAATTAAGGAGAAAGGTGAGAGAAAGGCTCAGTTACCAGCATGTTAATGAGCACACAAACAAAATTCCTTCCTTCCTTTATAAGTGCCATTGAAAATTGATGACAACTAAGAAGAAAGTTGAATGCAAGTGAAAGTTAGGGAGCAATAATGTTCAATGAGAGGATCCATAGTGCATTTGACTTATTCAAAGTTTTTCCTTTCACTTCCAGTTTTCCTCCAAAAGTTATAAAATTATGACTTTTTAAAATGTAACACAAAGGACAAAATTCTGGCACTTCTAGATTGCCCCTTGTGATGTCATCAAATATAAAGGGTAAATCTGGAACAAAAATATGCTCTACATAGTTTTGATAAGTCACACAGGAATGTGGATTTGAACACAGCACTTTCTTGAGAAGAAAGCTGTGCTTTGAAATATCCTGAAGTAGCTGGGGACATGTTGCTCTGGGAGACTCAAAATAGCAATTTCTTTTTCTCTAATAACCAAAGTGGGGTACGCATTACAATAATTGTTTTCTTTTTTCACTTCTCAGCTAGACTCAGTTCATCTACTGTAATGCTATATGTCAGTTATCAGGAATGACGAAAGAATCTTTTTATACAACAGATAGTTAACTTGTGCAATTTTCTGCCATTAGAAGTGGTAATGGCCACCAATTTAGATGACAAAGAATTGAACAAAACAGTGAATGGCAGGGCTATCAATAGTGATTGATCATCTTACCTCTATTGGTTGAATCACATGTTTCAAAATAGGAATGATGTAATAGTTATCATATCATTACCCCAAAACAGACAATTATTGACCTAATCCAATAAAACTTTTAAAATTAATATTCTAAACAAACTGGTACAAATATTGTGATTTCAACACCTTTACAGGTATTGGGTGATCTAGTCTTCAAAAATGGCCCGATGCCATTTAAAATATCTTCCATGGAGATACTTTGGACAGACAGCTGAGAGGCAGTTTGATTTAGTGGTTACGGCATTAGGCTAGAAATTGGGAGATCGTGAGTTCTAGTCAACTTAATTATAAAAGCTAGCTGGGTGACCTTGAGCCAGTCACTGTCTCTTAGATAAATGGGGTTCTTATTGTGTGGGAAATAGGAGAAAGAAAATGTGTTAGGTATGTTTGCTGCTTTGAATTATTTGTAAAAATAATAAAAGCGAGATACAAATAAGTAAGTAAGTAAGTAAGTCTTCCATACTTGGATGAACCATTTTCAACTCATGTTCTGATAAGTGTATTTATCCCATGAAGAAAATTATCACAATTCTTTGTTCAGGGACAATTCAGTGGACAGGAACAATGTAATCAACTTTTTCAGTCAGCTCTGCATTGGTGCGCCATGTGAAAATAGAAATATTACAACACAGTAACATTTAAAGGGCTCCAGTGAAACACATAAAAGTAAGAGCTTGAATAACATTGCATAACATTGCAAATTCTATACAGCAAAGCAGACTTGCTGGTGTTCAATTACAGATCCAAAATAAAACAAGAACTGAAATGCTGCCAAATTAAACACTGCACACCTGGCATCTATTTGTCCAAGGTTTAAAATGAAAATTAATTCCTGATTTTTGCAGTAAGTAGATTTTTTTTCATTAAAAAAGAAACAAATAGGAAAGCTATCCTAACCAAGCTCATAGAAACTGAACTGAAGAAAACACATACACACACACAGAATTTTGAAAAATGGAAATAATAAATAGAATTCTTCCTGGTGCCTTTTTTTCCTATCAACATATATCAATATCTTAAGAAAACACATATAAAATTGTGAATAAAAAGCAACCAAAATGTGGAGGACCTTCAATCTACACATGCATGATAATAAAATTGAAATATGACTGAAAAACAAATCTCAGCAAAGCAATAGTTATATAAGTGTAGAAATGTGTGTGAGAGTGCGTGCATACACACACAAACACTCATTAACTTCTTGAATCTTAAACTTGTTGGGAAGTAAAGACCATTTGAAAAAAAAAGTCATACAGCATGCTAAGAGTTTCATGTTTGCACTTAGTGTGACCAAAAGACAACTGTAGTTAAGATGGAACAATTTGATTCTAAATTATAGAGGATACACACATTGGTGGCTGTGATTTTCAGTGCAGGAGAAAACAGAGCTAACAAACTTCGTTGTTCTTACCTCACAAGTTAAAGGCAGTTGTGAAAGAAGGGGAAAAGTAGCAGATGGTGATAGAATGTGAATGTGAAGTTATTGATGTTTGATTTTAATTGTGTTTCTTAGACAAAAACTATAATATTTGAATTTATACTTTTAACTTCTCCATGCTTGAAGCAACCCAACTGTGAAATGCCAAGACACCTGTAGGCTTCATCCTGATTGTTCCTGATAATTTGGCTACTTGGCATTTCAATTCCATTACTGTTCTCACATCTAAAGTGTGAGAAAACTGCTAAAGACAAAATTGAATAGTGGAAATATCATTAAAGCCATCAATATCTGGGGCATACCTGTGATACAATATATTGCTGGAATCACTAACTGGGCACAAGCTATACTGGTGGATTTGGACCTAAAATAACAAAACTCATGACTATTCATTATGCATTACATCCTTATAGTGATTACTTTATATCTTTACTTGCGATAAAGGAAGCAGAAGTTTGCTTCAAATCAAATAAACTGTCAAGAAGAAAAGCATGTATTGGATTATTATGTAAAAGGTAGCCAAGGACAATCATTGATGCAAGTGATAGATTGGAATTTATTGAATTTACAAGGTACAAAACATGAATTTTGAAATAATAGAATAAAAGCCCAAACAGAATGCTGTCAGGGAAAAGTATTACATGGTCAATTGCTAGAAAAGATGAAACCTGGCAATAGCTTAAATTAAAGCATTAAAAAAAGAAACTAAAGGCTGAGTTTTAGCTGTTCAAGAGCAAACTATTTGAACTAATGCAATCAAGACCAAACTTGAAAAAAATCATTAAATTATATAATACAAATCATTGTGCAACGAAGCAGAAGAAACAGTACTAATGAAAAACTTGTGGAAATTGGTTTTTAAAAAGTAGTTGAAAATGAGCAAGTAACATATTGAATAAATTTGAATTATTCCTAATCTATTTCAAACCTTTTGTTGTGAAGAAGGTTGATGAATGTGGTTTGGGCAGAGTTTCAGAGAGTTTTAGAAAAAACAAATTATCTGAATCATTATGAATATGATTAAAGGCCTTCATATGAAACAGAAGCACATTGATAACTTTTGTAGGTGACTAGAGGAGAGAATGCATCTTTCTTATTCTGTCTCATTGGCTTTTGACACCCATTAACCAGCATATGCTCCCGAGCTCTGAGTAAGATATGAAGGCAAGGTATTTCAAGCCAATGAGTAGTCTATCATAATATGAAGAAATATGCTGTCTAGAAATTGGTTGGTTAAGTCACTCATATTCTCTTCATCTCACTCTGAATACTACAATATGCTATACTTGAGATTATTTTTTTAAACCTATTTAAAACTCGGTATAGAATTATCAGACTAGGCACTAATGGGGAGGAACAGATCTCTAGTTTCTCTTCTGTTGTCCTGTATCCAAAAGACACAAGTACAGGATGATGCATTTAGCTAAAAAGTCTTTATCCTGGCTAAAACTACCGTACAGCAATATGAAAGCAGCCTAGAGTCATCTATGTATATGAGCTGGGCATCTAAATAGATTTGTTTGATAAATAAGTAAATATTTCCAAGTGAAACTGGGAAAAAATAACTACAGATCAATCCTGAGCTAGATGAAATAGATTATGTGAATATTTAAAAGGAAGGTTTTTTATATATATTTTAGGAGGCATAATCAGGCAGATATCATTATCTAATTTAGCAAAGTTTCCCTGCAAAGATGACTGCAAAATCCAATGCTTTCATCAAACTATATGGGCAGTGGTATCCTGTTGTGATGCATGTACAAAGGATGGAGCTTGCACTGTATGGGCATAATACTGTTTCATCACTGGCTCCTGATCCACCTTGTGAATACTTCAGATTACTTACAATTGCATGATTTCAAATGTATTTGAATTTTAAAAAATCAAATACATGTGGCTCCTGTTTTAACCAAATAACTCTGGGCAATTAACAAAACCTGTCCATGTAATAAGCATATTTTAACATAAGATATAAAGTAAGAGTATAAAAGCCATAAGGCAGGCAACACATAATTTAATAAATTAAACATCTCACAAAACAGTCTTTAAAGCCCAAGCAACACACACATGGTAGGTTCCTTTAACATTTTGGCTTCTGCGTGAAGTCTTCCGGAAGGCCAATAGATTTATAACCATGCTATTGTAAAGAACAGGTATGTAACAAAGAAGACATGGCTCCTGGAACCCACTAGATATCACTGTTTCATAGAAGAGACCTAGAGCATGTTTTTAGTCCTCCACCCATCATAAATGGTAGTACAGGCAGAAAACATTAAAGTCAGGAAGTCCCACAAGTAACTTGGGCTTGTACCATGACTTATTTTAGACAGTCACATATCTATTGCATTGAAGGAGTCCAGCTAGGAAGTGATCCAGACATGAATGACTGTGACCAGAGCCTCTAGATGCAGAAAATAACTGGCACACAACTGCTCCTCCCATAACAATCATGTGTCCACGAAGACTCACAAATTGCAGATCACTTCTATCTAGGAGCATGTCGCCCATCCACAGTTAAAGATTGTAGATCTCTAGATACTGTAGATAAAATTTTATCTTAGCTTTAATTTGTTGTGATTGAGTCATGGTCTCTTCTTCCCCATCCAGACCCTCATAAACTCCAGGTACTGGAGGGAAAATCTTGATGGCGTCTCTTGGCCTGAGGGAGGAATTAAAATACAGTATCATGATTAAGTGCTTTTGAAACAGGTACACAAGAGTAATTGTCCCACTGATTTAAATCAAAGGGAAGCACAACTTATTCCTGTCAGGCACATTTATCTGGGGAGAGTAAGGGATTCTAACAATTACCAGTACAGCATAATAATCTGCTAAAAACAAATACTAATCAGTTAAGGAAGCACCTCCCTCCCTTCCCCTTTTTTACAACTCTGTAATCCCTTAATTTGGGGTTGAATGGGGCAATTACATGGAGTTGAGCATTTACAGGCTGGATTCCCTTCCTGATGCCGTGCAGAGTTCACAGCAGATACTTTTTCTTTGCACCCTAGGAGAGAAACATCTGCTGTTACCTACAATTAAACATTGAAGCACCTAAATAACTTTAAAATGCAGTTAAAAAGTAAATATAATTGTAACTGCTATTTAAATAATAGAATAATCCTATATATAATTTATTTAAATAGATCCCAAAAAGCAATATGTGTACGTATGGGATTATTCTTCAAGATTCTGTTGAAGCGGTTCCTAGTCCTAAAATATATAGCAATAGCACTTAGACTTGTATACCACTTTACAGCCCTCTCTAAATGGTTTACACAATTAGCATGTTGCCCCCAACAATCTAGGTCCTTATATACCATAAGAAACTACATTGTTTTTAAAGGGTTATAAGGGGCTATCCTGTTTTAGCAAAAGTAGAATAATATGGATCCACAGTATGACTAAGAATATATATTTTCTAGAATCTCAGTCAATTTTAGAATTGCTTACTTTAAGAGAGAAAGATGTTTGGTTCTTGCCATCAGCCTTGTACTCTAAAACAATAATATTCCCTAGAGAAGAATGGATGTGGAAAGTTAGACTGCAGAACAATGTGACAAGATATACATAGTTCACATCTTGTTTCGTCCTAGCTGAAATTATTTTGCCATTACTTTTCAACTGAATGTTGTAGGTGTGCTAAGTGAAACTGTTCTGATTCTGCAAAACCCAAGAATGTTGCCGTCCTCATAAGTAAGAGCTATTTTTTCCCACTCTCCGAATGTAAGGAGAAGCAAATCTTTTGTTGATGTTATTCTAAAAGGTAAGGAGTGCACCTGATGGCAAAAACTGGAATGGCTGGTGGATTAATTTCCTAATGAACAAAGTGGCCATCTGAATTTGATTAGGTATCATCTGGCTAATGAGGAAGACATTAATAACGCACATCAGTGCATGGAGCCTCCCCTAATTTAAAGCAGAGCATTCAAGAAACTTTGCAGTTTGCAATTTTCATTATTATACATGTTTCCAAGAGGTATAGTTCTGGGGGAAAAAAGCCAGAGCAAGCCATGTGTGCACATACAACACATACAATTATTTTTTTCTTGGACCTATTTCTGGATAGAAACTGTCTGAGGCAAGATTGTCTCTGTCAGTAATTAATTTAATGCTATTTTCATAAAGGAATTCAGGTCATATAGAATAGGACCTCTTCTAAATAAGTGCTCTGAGAGATAGACGTAAAATCATTTCTGACATTGACATCATCAACAGAATAATTAAATCTGCCCTGCAAAGCCTTTTCTAGAGAAAGAACTGTACTGGTGAGAGCAAGCACAACATTTGTCAGGAGAAAGAGAAATTAAAGAAAGGGGAGGCACTTTTAATAAATGAATACATTGATATATTTTTTTAAAGATAGAAGGCCTATATTTTCTTAGGTCTATTTTATTTCCCAACTAAATCCATGTCCTTCCCTTGAATATATCAAATTGTCTTTTACCCCACATTGCAATTCAGCTAGTTTCAACTGGAGATAATCTTATTTTAAGATGATGCTCACTTTGAAAGCTTACAAGAGGAAGAAGGGTGGAAAGATCTCTCTGTATCATAGATGCAATTAGAAGTTAGTCTACTGAAGATGAAGGAGGAAGAAAAAAAACCCCATCCCTTAAGAACACAATAGACTCAGGCTTCCTGGAGTATTACACTCTGCGTAGGAGGTGAAGGCAAGAAGCAATTTATTCTGCAGCTGGTTTCAAAATAAACACAGCAATGGAAGATAAGGAGTGAAAGAGGGATAAATCCTCCTGTAGCAAACTTGATGGACAGACAGGCTACCACTAACAATGCTGTTGCCTTTGTAAGTACAGAGTGATGTGGCGATACCCTGGCATTTATACTGTATATATGGTCCTTAAAGATTTTACACCTCAATTCCTTAGAATTATCAGCTATCTCCAGCCTGTCAGTCATCCTGGCAATCTTAGATTTTTAGCTTGCAGGCCAGGCAGATTATTGACAAAGCAATCCAGGGTGATATAATACACCCTGACAAACAACAGTGAGGGAGGGGGTATTTACTGCTTTCGCTACATCAGTTCAGCTAAATTAATTCTTAATGCTGAAAGTAAACTTTGTCTAGATAAGCATGAAGGTATACAAGGTTGATTGTTTTTCCTCTATTACTTTATTTCATATAGAGTTCTAATACAGTTCTAATGCAGCTCATTTTGTCTTTCTTTGCTAATAGAAAAAGGAAAGAATAAGTCTCCAATCCTGTCGCAAGAAAAACAGCTTTGAATCTGCACAAAGTGCATCTTATTTCAGTGCATAAAATTAGGATTTTTCTTGAAGAGGACTATGCGTTCAGGAACATTCTTCAGTCGCAAGTCACATTCCTCATTCGGCTAAAGCTTTTGGATTAAATAAATCAATACAGAAATTAAAACTAGGTCTTTGGAAAATGCTTTTGGCAATACTTTCCATTTCAGATACATTTTCAGCATTATTTAACAATAACAAGCCCTGTATATTTACATTCCCTTCACTTGGTAAATTTATCTTTTGTTCTCTTTTTTTCAATTGATTACATTTATTGTTTTGCTATCAATCTTGTCCCAATTCCTATGTTATACTACTTTACTTTTATCCCTCTTCTATTATTTTTATAGCATAGCAAGCATACTTAAATCTTTCCTTCTATTCCGATCACAACAATCACATTGTTGAAGTAAGGTGAGCTAAAAAAGACTGAAAAAGAAAATTCAGATCTAAAATGGGATTAGAGCTTTCATTTTTCTGATCTATAGCTAGGTGTCTTAATCACTACATCAAACTGGCTCTCTCAATCAATGGAGCTAATTTTCAGCTGGTAAATGGATGCAAATTCTTGGTTTTCTGCAAGAGGCATTATTAAGGCACTAGTTCTCCTTCTTGAATCAATGGTACCTATGTTGGAGAAGGAGAGGTGGAAACCTTGAGCACTTCAGTATGGCTTCTCACCATTTTTCTTTCTACGTAGAACCATGGTAAATGTAGATTGAGGTAGTATCAGTATGTTGATATATATTGACATATCATTACCAATTTTATCATTTTATCCCAAAATAAGCAGACAATACAGACAATGGAAGCCCTGCCCTAATGCTATGCAGAAGTAGAGGTGATTGCAATTGACCAGTTAGAGCAGGGATGTGAAACTCGCAACCCTTGGGTTGGATGCATCACACACTCACGCACCCCTATTTTAGCAAAGGGGAAAAAAGTCATGATACATCGCATGAGATACCCCCGAGATAGAGTGAAAGAAAGTAGCAAGGCATTTTCAACCGAGTTATTTTACATTTCTTTCATTGGTGCCATATTCCTTAATCAACAGTAATTTAGAAGATGACTATCACAGTTTCAAACTAGAAAATCATTTAGTGGTTTTACTGAATAGATGTTCCACACCCATTTATTGATGCTGCTTGCACTGATGCACCTTTTAACCATTGCATAATCAAACCAGGCCAAACTGAGGATATCAATACCAAAACCAGAGCTTACGCAACCAGCAATATTCCTTTGAAATATTTTTAGCATTAAAAATACTTAGTATATATTTTAAAAGAAATAAAAATGTTTTTATATGCTTTATTAAATTTTTAACAAAAGATAAAATATAAGAAAAGAGAATAAAGAATTAAAAGGGAAGGGGTAGAAGAAAAATTGCAAGAAATAAAAAGGGGCAGAAAAAGGACAACTTTCTTTGGAACAATTATAAACATAAAATACATTAAATTTTTGGTCTAAAATTGGGCAGTACACAGTATTTCTATTATTGTAAACAGTTCCAGTCATCAAATCCCAAGATTAAAGTTTTTTTCATTCAGTTTCAAGCAAAAAGTCTAGAAATGTTTTCAATGTAGAAACAAAGCTAGATAAAGGATGTTCGTTAATGTAAGTAATCTAAAAGAAAAATCCGTAGTAACAGATATGATCTAGATGATACTAAATTAGTTTCCATCAAAGCTCATTCTGACTGGCACTGATAAAAAAAAAAGTTGAACAAAACCTGGAGAGATGAAGGTTTGTGACCTGCCTTAAATGGCTCTAAATCAGATTATTTTAGAAATCATGTTCCCACGTAGTCATGTCATGGAATTAACATAACTTTTAAGCATTTTGCTTTAACTGCGATACCTGAATATCCATCAAGTGAGCACAGGCATTTCTACATTTGTGCTGAACTAAGTAGTTCTGGTGCCAGCAGCAATTAAAAATAATTTGCCTTGGATCCTGCTGGAAGCAAACTGAGGTGATTTGTGAGCAGGATTGAGGTCTATATTCATTCCTCCACATCAGATCAAGACTGGGCAGAGAGGAGCTTATTTTATAAATTGTGTGAGAGAGCTATTTTTCTTTACATTTCTTTTCCTTTTTAAAAAGCCCAGCATATGTATGGCAGCACCAAGAGGGTTTTTTTTTTTTTTGGCAGATTAGAGGCTTCTTCCCCATTGTGTGTCATTCCAGGAAGCATCAAGAATTAGGTCTGTAGAATGCAAAGAAAAGTTGAAGCCACCCTATCTGCCACCTGGGTTAAGGCAAAGCATTTTTTTCTATGGATTTTTAATTAAAAGGGATAGTGAAATAGAACAGACCTACAAGGTCCGATGTGACACTATTAGGCAGAGTTTGCATTCTTATATGTAAGATTATTACAAAAAGAGATGTGGATGGAATATCTGCTAGTTTTGTCTTCTTCCTCTTTTTCTTTTATTTACCATCCTCCCTGTCAAGCCATGCAATATTCAGGCAAACTCCAAAAACAAGGACCATTGGAAGGATATTTATTGCTAGTAGAGTAATGAAACAATTTTGAAAGCCTGTCAAAGCCATTCTCCTATTCATTTTATACCTAGCACAAATTAAGGTGGAGTTAGTGTCTTTTTCAAGTTTTCTCCTTCCTTGGACTAAATAATGGTCCAACTCTTTCCTGTGACTGTTTTTCCCTCTGTCTTCCATATTCCCGGGGTTTGATAAGTATTTCATCACATTGCCTCATTTAAAATCATGCACAATACTAGAAACAAATAACAGAGTTAGAAGGGACCTTGGAAGTCTTCTAATCCAGCCCCCTGCTTAGGCAAGAAACCATTACAGACAAATGGTTATCTAAACTCTTCTTCAAAACTTCCAGTGTTGGAGCATTTACAAATTCTGGAGGCAAGTTGTACTCTGAGACCTAAACTGACCTACTAAATCTATTATTGCAATGTGGTTTTTGCCATTTGATACTTTCTTGATGATTTGAAAAATATTTTGTCCTGGCATACACATACTAGTGCTTAATTACTGAAAAAAACTGCTGAGGAACAGGCAGTATTCAATAATTATAAAGTTCTTTTCTAGGAATATAGTCATCTATGTGCAATTTGCTATGGTTGTTGGGGACCGCAGCCAAGAAATTAAAAGACGCTTGTTCCTGGGGAGGAAAGCTATGACAAATCTAGACAGCATACTAAAAAGCAGAGACATCACCCTGCCAACAAAAGTGCGTATAGTCAAGGTTATGTTTTCCTAGTTGCAATGTGTGGATGTGAAAGTTGAACCATAAGAAAGACTGAGCGCTAAAGAATTGAGGCCTTTGAACTATGGTGCTGGAGAAGACTCCAACAAGTCCCTTGGACTGCAAGGCGATCAAACTGGTCAGTCCTAGAGGAGATCAACCTTGACTGCTCTTTAGAAGGCCAGATCCTGAAGATGAAACTCAAATACTTTGGCGGCCTAATGAAAAGGAAGGACTCACTAGAGAAGAGCCTGATGCTGGGAAAGACTGAGGGCAAAAGAAGAAGGAGACGACAGAGAATGAGGTGGCTGGATGGAGTCACTGAAGCAGTAGGAATGAGCTTAAATGTACTCCAGAGGATGGTAGAGGACAGGAAGGCCTGGATGAACTTTGTCCATGAGGTCATAATGGGTCGACTTCACAACTAAAACAAATGGCTGTCGGTAGTAACCACAATGCCTATACTATATCGTAGTAATGATAATTTTTATATTTTAATCATTAACAAGGAGGTGGAGAGTGTTTTCAAACTTTTCCATTAAGAAAAATAAATTTCAGTATCAGTTATAGTGAAATGCTGCTTCATTTTTGCTGTCAGCCTGGTAAAACACAGAAAGTGGCTCATTAGCTCAGACTTCCACCTTTAAGGGTTGATTTTACCAAGCGATCCAGAGAATATTAATGACTTTGACAATTAAGACATTGCTTGGGCAAAAGAATAAATACCTTCCTCTTCTCAAAGTTCAGTTATAAGGGGCAGCATGTGTATGCTTTGTGCTCACTTCCTCTACCTGCATTTTAATTTGGCAGAGAAAGGTAACCATGCACTCCTGAGAAACACATAATGAGGTCAGGTGGAATTCTTTCCTTGTTTAAGATATGAATTCAATCTGTCTCTCCATGCATGCAAGGAAAAGAAACCCTGCCTCATCTTCACTGACATTGAATTTCAAGCCCCTCCCCTGCAATCAGTTACTGCTTTTTAAACTTCATACCAAAGTGTTCAAACAATGCATATTTACCCCCTCGTTCTTCTATTTAACTTCTAGATTTTATTTATTGTTCATCTTTCTGAGAGTGCTATCTATTTGGATATAGATAGATACGATGTGCGTGTTACCTAATTGCTACCTGACACTGCAGGAAAACTGACAGCCTAAGTAAGGTTGTCACCTTTGCTTTTACTCTAGTAAAATCCTGGGATGTTGTGTGGATTTGAGAAGTTGGAGCAGGATAGCTTATGTTAGAAAAGTCTCGAAAAGAATACTTGTCTTATAGGTTTTTTTAAGAAAAAAAAAACCTGGTGAAGCATAGTAGTTCACCTGTCACAAGCTTGTACTTCGGTTCAGAATGATTCCCTTGAGCCATGCTTTGCTATTGAATGGAAGCAGAACAAGGTGTCAAAGCTTAGAGTGCAGCTCTTCACTGTCTCACTCAGCTATCAGAAAAAGAGCTAAAAACCCAGTTGTCAGCATAATTTAAGTTTAAAATCATTTACAAAGATTTCTTAATTCCTAATTAGCCTGTTCAGTGCATTAGTGAAGGAAACCACTGTAACCTTTTAATAGAGCATATCTTGCATATGGGCTGGGTGCTGCTGGAAATTTTTCAGTAGAAAATACTAAATTAATGGATGCCATTAGCAAAAGTGAAGAGAAACTATATAAGTTTGAAAACCCTGGACTAGCTTTCTCTGGAGTATGATGCCCTGATTGTGTGATCCAAAATGATAAAAACATAAAAACAAAATATTTTGTGCTGGAGATAATTTCTAGTATGTCACCAACAGACATACTAGAGCCACTTTCGCGTGGTTAAAGCATCAGACTAGAGACCAGGATACTGAGAGTTCTAGTCCACTGGACATATGAAATCAATTGGGTGACTTTGGGTCTCTCTCTTTCTCTCTCTCTGTGTGTCTCTTTCTGTCTTTCTCTCTCTCTTTCAGAAGAAGAAGACGAGGAGGAGGAGGAGGAGGAGGAGGAGGAGGAGGAGGAGGAGGAGGAGGAGGAAGAAGAAGAAGAAGAAGAAGAAGAAGAAGAAGAAGAAGAAGAAGAAGAAGAAGAAGAAGAAGAAGAAGAAGATGGCAAGGGCAAACTACTTCTCCAAATCTTATCAAGGAAACTGCAGGGTTTTGCTCATGCAGTTGCCAGGAGTCAATAATGACTTGAAGCCAATTCCCCAATAAATTTCCCCAATAAATAAGTAAAATGACAACAGCAAGAGACCTTGATCATTTGATAGCTTAAATATAAATGCAGAAAATGATCAGTTGTTTATCCGTACAAAGGTTGTGTGCTTTCAGCACAATTGCCAGTACATAGTAATAACTAATCCTAGGATTAATTTCAAATTCCAAAATCTTTGAAAAAACATAATATGCAATAAAACTCAAACATATACTCATAATTAAATTATTGAAATGAACTTTATATATTTACTTTGATTAATTAACATGCATTTTAACAAGAAGAAGGCTAGTAGAATATATGTTGTTCTGATTCTAAAAAAAAATGAAGGAAAACTGTTTCGGCTGGTATAAGTGAAAGAAGCCATTTCTTATGGCATAACTGTGACTAGCTGCCAACAAACACCCTATTGCTCTATCATAATTTGCCTCTTTGCCATTTGAAGAAGCGTCACCAAATGAATAATCTACCTAGCAAATTCTAGACTCCTATTGGTTATGGATTGTTAGTAAATAGATCAAAAGCAAGCAAAGAAGATAGGTAGGGCTACTTGGGTAGGGCCCTATGTAGATGGGGCTGATTTAAGACATTTAGCTGAGATAAAGAGTAGAAAGTACCCTTTAATTGGACATAAACTAACTGGAAGGAATGGTAGATCTTGCTTCAGTGCTATGAATAGAACACTAATGTTGTCTCCCACTATAGTGGAAGATAAAATATAGTTCATGGCATGTTAGACAGATGGTGTAATTCTATCCTATAACACCTCATAGTTGCCACCACATACTATCTCTACAATCCGGTGCTTGAAATTATGACTTCATTATGTCCATAATGATAGAATTATCCCTGGTTCAAAGAATAAAACCAAACCTTAAAAAGCATATATGAACTAAAGAGGAGAAAATATGATCACCTTCAAATAAACTGATAGCTTAATAGTTCACACAACCACTTCAGGAAGTTACTAAGTATTCCAGATGTTTCCCTGACCAAAAGACTTAAATATAAATTATGTTTTATTATCAAAAGATTATCAGCTTTCTGGCTAATGTGACTCAGGGTTGAATAGAGTGGTGCTAATAGAAAAAGGCTCATTCACACTATTTGACCCTGTAAAATAAAATGAAGAAATAACACTACTTTTCCCTACCAGGCAGGTTTTTTTTTTTTAAAAAAAAGAGGGTGTATAAAGATGAGGTATTCAGGGAATGTTTCCTGATGTTCAATAGTAGGCTGTGATTGTATATTGTGTTAACATCATATATGCCTATTTCATTTTTATTAATTGGATGCGAACACATATATAAGTGTTACTGTATAAATAAAGACTGCCAATGAACTGAAAAACTTCAGAGCAAGAAAGCTATTTTTCATATCTTATTATTTTCAGGTTATTATAAGCTAAAGCATCTAATTAAACATGAGAATTGATGAATGGCTAATATTTGGAGCCAGACTGCAATAATATAGTTAAAAATATCTTATTTTTGAAAACTAATTCCTAAACACCTCTTTCTAATTGTTGATTTGGCATTGAAATATTTCTTTCTATGATCTACATCAGGGATGTCCAAACTTGGGAACTTTAAGACTTGTGGACTTCAACTCCCCAGAATTCCTCAGTTTCCAAGTTTGGACACCCCTGATCTACATAATGGGACACAAACTATTAGAAGAAAAAGAAGAAAACTCTTTTTGACACCATTTCAAAAATAAGAATGCCAGTTTCTACAGTTAAAAATGTATTTGGAAATAATTTTGGTAAATATTTTTGTCTGCTGCAGTTATTCTAAGATCAAATGTGCCAATTTTGAGACAGTTGCTTTTATCTAGACTTTGATAGAAAGTAAGAGATGACAGAACTAGTAGGAAGAGAGCCAGAAGATCAGATCATCCACCAGCCATAATGAAGATATTGCATTAATTCATACATTTACCAGTGAAAATTATACCAGGGTTTCTCTCCCGCCTTCATTACAGCTGTGCATTTGCAGCTTAAAAATATGTAACTCATTCTTTATAAAATGGTGCACAAGTGGTTTTGGTTATCAGTTAAAATGTTCAATTAGTAGAGCAAGTGCTTGAATGCAGAAGCCCTCAAGAGCAAAGCAGTCTCATCTGGTTGCCTAGCTGGAAATCACAGCCCAGCTGATAAAGTTGTCTGCTAAATGACAGAGCAAAAGTGTGTGGATTATTAAATGGCAGAAACTGATCAAAGCACTCTGAGACAAACCTTTTGGGCATCAGTTCATATGCATTTTCCTACTTGTCAGGAACTTACTCTTCACTCCCCCCCAAAAAAAGTAATCAGTCAGGAAGTGAAATTAACCTTTTATTTGCACTAAAGCAGACCAGTCTGGAGTATCTCTTTTGGTTGCTTGTATATTATCACCTTTATATCTCACTTTCCCTCTAGGAGCGCAAATGAAATAGAATATCAACCCTGACCTAGGGTTAGGGCAGGGATTGGCAACCCACAGTTCTGGAGCCGCATGTGGTTCTTTCATCCCTCTGCTGCAGCTCCCTGTCACCGGTTGGCTCCACAATTGATAGGGCTTTCGGTTAGGACAGGTAGAGGAAAAAGGACACCTTCCTAGGTGGAGACTTCTGGTCGTCTTCAGAATTGAACAGGGGGCTTCCAGTTAGGACCTATGTGGCTCTTTGAGTGTTTAAGGTTGCCAATGCCTGGGTTAGAGAATTCTGGGCAATTCAAGAATGGGACTGGATATTTTTATGTATTCTATACCTCTATTTTTCTCTTCTTTCAGCTGCCTGTATCCTACACCCCCTTTAACACTGTTTCTAGTAGCTGTGTACATAGCACTCAGTTGCTAAATTATGATTATTTTCCGTACAGACTGGAACTCTGGAGAATTCAACATTATGCATGTATAATAACAATACAAATATTTAAAGGATCAAATCTTGCACTTCTCCAGTGTGATATATGTGGAACTCATGAGGATTAACAAATGTACATGACATACCTTATTGAGCATTTTGAGGAATGAAGAAAACAATTTGCAAGGGATCTATATTCTTGAAATTTGCTATTTAGAACTTTAGGATGTTGTGAGAAAATACAACATCTTGTATAATTTTGGGAAATAACAATTCAAGAAAATACTCTCATACCCTGAAAAGTTTTGCCTAGTAACAAAGTGTCAGAAAACAAAGATAAAGCTCTACAAACTTGTCAGGAATAGTCATATTTTATAAAAGGACCACCATATATATGTAAAATAAATCATTTTTGTTAATGCAAGAGTTTGTAAGTAAAGTTATGGCTCCAGTAATCTTTAAGGCAAGCATCCTGACTATGCCAAGCATGGTTATAATGAATTGCTTTAATAAAAGTCTGTTCTTCACTTAGACATTAAATAAGTTTACTGCTATCATCAAGTAAAGTGCTCTGTGATTCTCCTGACCATCAAATAGTATTTATCTTAAGTAAAAGTTTCTTTCAAGTATGCAGTACTATACTAATAAATCCTATAACCCCACACGAGGACTTATTCTCCATTTACATCCTTGCATTGAACTTCATATTATACAGTGGCATTTCTCAAATTCAGCAATTTTAAGATGTGTGGATTTCAACATTCAGAATTCCCCAGCTACCCATGCTGGCTGGAGAATTTCTGGAAGCTGAAATCCACATATCTTAAAATTGCTGAGATTAACAACTCTGTCCCAGAATCATAGAACGTACAATTAGGAAAGGATCTTGGGAACAAACTAAGCTAATCCCCTGCCTTTTACAGGAATGCATTACAGGTAGTCCTCAACTTACAACTGGAATTGGAATATTTTTGTTGCTAAGTAGGATAGTTGTTAAGTAAGTATTACCTTATTTTATGATCTTTCTTACCACTGTTGTGGAATATATTATTGCAGCTGTTAAATTAGTAACATGGTTATTAAATCAATTGGCTTCCCCATTGATTTTCTTGTCAGAAAGTCAAGAAATGCTGTCACATAACTTCAAGACCCGGCAACTGTCATAAATACATGCCATTTGTCCAGTGGCCAAATTTTGATTGGCGATACTGCAATAGTCGTAAATGTGAAAAATCGCCATAAGCCACTTTTTTCAGGGCCATTGTAACTTCAAACTGTTACTAAACAAATGATTGTAAGTCAAAGATTGCCTGCACTACTTCTGACAAATGGGCAATCAGACTCTATTTAAATATCTTCAGAAAACAAGAATTCATCACTTCTATAGGTAATCTGTCCATTGTTGAACAGACCTTCCAATTAAGGTTGTTGTGGTTTTTGCCCTGATGCTTAGCCAAAATAGATATCCTATAAGGTAAAGGTTCCCCTCACACATATGTATGTGCTAGTCGTTCCCAACCCTAAGGGGTGGTGCTCATCTCCATTTCAAAGCCGAAGAGCCAGTTCCTGTCCACAGACATCTCATTGGTCATGTGGTGGCCATGACTAAACACTGAAGGCACATGCAACACCGTTACGTTCCCAGCAAAGGTGGTTCCTATTTTTCTACTTACATTTTTACGTGATTTTGAACTGCTAGGTTGGCAGAAGGCGGGACAAGTAACAAGAGCTCACTCCATTACACAGTGCTAGGGATTCGAATCACCAAACTGCTGATCTTTCCGCGTCCCTATATATCCTATAAGTTAAAACATTTTTTCAAAAAGATAGGATAGAGAACAATTGTTTTTTTGTCTCCCCATCTTATATATGATAAACCTTCATATAGAACTATCATGTCTCCCTACAGCCTTTTCCTGTCCCTGTTAACTATACAGAGCATCTCCAATAGTTCCTCAGAAGTGTTTATTTTTTTCCCCGTTTAGGGCCATTATTATTTGATTGTTCTTCTCTATAAACATGTTATGTTTTGTCAAATCCTTTCTTTAAATGTGGCACCCAGCAGGAATAAAGAGGTTCTGTGATTTTTTTTTGACTTTGACATTAGGCCTATGTTGTGGCCTAGCAGGAGCCGTTGGAGCTGCCACCAGACTCCGACAGCGAGGGGCCCTATGAGTCAGCTCTGGAGGATGTGGAGGACCCTGGACAGGGTTCCGACTCCAAGCAGGGTGCAGAGGGACTGGTTGGCCACCAGCAGATGCCTGAGCCTTGGACCAGTGGGGAGGAGACAAGGGAGAGTGTTCCAGAAACCAGCAGTGAGTTGTTCCTGGATGCCCGGAATCGAAGAGCTATTAGGCGTCAGGAACAGTTGCGCAAGTACAGGAGGTAATTGCACTCAGCTGGTGGTCATTAGGCTCCTCTCCAAACTATAAAAAGACTGCTTGTGCACACGCCCCTCTTGCAGAAATCAACACATTAACTAATGTTTGATGAACAGTATTGGGAGCTTGGCAGGTTGGATTGCTGCCAGGGCTTATCTGTGCTGGATTGCTGCCCTGGCTTATCTGTGCCGGTTTGCTGCCAAGGACCTGTCTGTCTGTAAATAAATTCCGTAAAGTATCTTTGGCTTGGAGTGTTTTGGTGTGGGACGAGGGGGGTCAGAACAGGGCTATATCATTATTATACTACTACTGATTTTACTTTTATACTATACATTTTTTTTATTTCAATGCTATACTTTTGGAATATGTAAATATATAGTTTTACTTCTATACTATACTTCTGGAGTCATGTTTGCTTTTTTGCAGTTGCATCACATTCATGTCCAGTCTCCTGTCCGTCAGCTATTTCAAATATACTGCTGCTCAGTGTAGTTCCCCTGTCCTATATTCACGCCTTTGACTGGTGCAGGGAATGGCTGCATTTAGAACACATAGCAATCAATACACCTTTTTGACCAGTTACAGTGTCCCATAGTCATGTAACCATGGTTCCAGCAAAAAAAAAAAGTGGAAGAATCAGTTCAGAATTATACATACAATATTCACTTAATACCACTACCAAAAATGTCATAAAATTAAGTTTGGTCATATGGATGTCCCAACTTATGACCATAAGAATTTATGACTAAACCAATTGCAATTGTCAGCCCTGTCTCAGCTTGCACCTCTAAGTAAAAACAATCTTTGGTTCCATTTGTTGTAAAAGGTACGGTTTTATTAGAAGTCAAGTGAACTGAATTTAAGCAAAGCTAGAACTGAAATTCACACGCCAATCCCCAAGTGAAAATGTTTCTTCACTTAGACACTTCCCATTGCTCCC